>NC_080718.1:15040656-15123156 GCF_019097595.1 Hemibagrus wyckioides
AGAATTATTGTCTGGTATTTTTATTTCTCATTTGGCCTTGCCCAGCAGACCAGTCCGAAAAAAGAAAAGCCTGCTTTACGAAACGAAATGTTTAATTTTGTGTAGATTTTTAATTACAGTGCACTCCACAGTGATACAACACATCTTGATGCTGTAACTATAGCATGTGCTCACGACTCCTAACTGCCTGCAGCACTACACATCAGGCACAATCTGTACCATTTCCCAGCAGTTTTTACTGGGTGGATTAATAAGCTGCAACACATTACAGACTTCTCAGAATCAGGAACATGCAGCTCTGTGGAAACACACACCCACAACACGTACACTTACCTTGTGGTTTAAACATACTGAGAGAAAATGAAGTATGCTAGCTAGACTCAAATAATGATTATGTGGTAAGGTAGATTTGAAGGCAGTGATTGTGTTTAGGCTGTTATCTAGCTGTTCATACTTTTTAGCCTAGTCAGTTAAGTCTCTGAGCAACCATAACTGAGTAGGAAGCCTTTGTTGTGTTATGCAAATAAAAAGCCTAATCCCGAACTTCTGTAGCTTTTTATACGAGTTTGACTACAAAGTGGGAACTCGGATATCAGAGTAATGTCAGATGAAACAAATATATCTGTAGATGGGTGGATCTACAGCAAATACGTGTATATACAGCAAGCTATTTTAAAAGTAAAGACTTGCTGAACATGGATTCGAGGTCTTCATTTCATTTCCGAGTAAGAATTTCGAGTATTCCTATTCAAGGGTTTTTTCCCTATTCTTTTCCTAGTTGAAGGTTCTGAATATTCCTTTAGTTCAGTGCAGCATTGTCTTGTCGAAAGTGGCCAATGCATCACATAAGTAAAAAAGACTACTGTAATTTAGTTTCAATTGTTTTTCTGTAAGTTAAGAATCCACTAAATTTATGCAGGTGTTATAAACATTGTTTATGTAGACAACCATAAGTAGTGCCAGCAACAAATCATGCCATAAAAAGCTTTACAGGAATAAAAACTTAAGAAATAAAACTTTGTTCAAATGTAAAATCCAAATAACATGTACAAGTTTTATTTGTATTTAATTTTAACGATGGACATTGTCACAAAGCAAAAAGAAAAAGATATATATTTCCATTTATAAATGTATCCCTAATGAACAAGGAAAGTCTATCACATGAGGAAGAAACCTGTAGTAGGAACCCATCCTCATCTGGATGGATCAAAAATGATTTATTTTCTTAAACTCTATGCTTTATGGTTGAAAAGTGCTAATTGTATAAATCTAAGGTGAGACTGAGCATCTTAATGCATTGCAGTATTAACAGTTGTGTTGAGCTGATGTTATTAACTGTTAACTGATGGAGACTTGAGTGCTTGTTCTTAGCAATAAACATGCACAAGTTTTTAATATAGATTATTAAAAATAGATTAGAAAAATAGATTCTGTTTAATATGGTACCCACTGTTTCCTTTTGCTGAGACTGACCGTGTTAAGACTTCTAACAATTTAGAAACTTGTATTTAACCAACATAAGGTGGGAAATTGACTGACGTGCAAGATTATATTGTTTACTCTCTTATGACGACCTGGTGATTGTCTAAGTGTTTTAGACAAAATTCTTTTATAACTTTTAGGGATTCCCTAAATTTGTTCTGTTCATTGACTATATCATGCTTGAAGAAGTTTTTTTTCTGAGATGTTCCAAAAAATGTGTCTTACTTTCTGCTGGAAACCAGCATATATAAAGCTCGTGGCCAGAAAAGTGCATAAAAGATATCAGATTCTGTGTATCACATGGGCAGAACATATGGGCTGTCTGAATGCAAAGATTCAACTGTAAAATAAGTTTTGCACATAGGTTGGTACAATGATTATGCCAAATCAGCCCTGACCCGTCATGCACTGTGTATTCTGACTCCTTTCTATCAGAACCAGCATTAACTTCTTCAGCAGTTTGAGCAACAGTAGCTCGTCTCTTGGATCGGATCACATGGGCCAGGCTTCACTCCCCACATCTTGGCTGCCCATGACCTTATCACCGGTTCACCACTGTTCCTTCCTTGGACCACTTTTGATAGATACTGACCACTGCAGACCGGGAACACCCCACAAGAGCTGCAGTTTTGGAGATGCTCTGATCCAGTCGTCTAGCCAGCACAATTTGGTCCTTCATCAAACTCGCTCAAATCCTTACACTTGCCCATTTTTCCTGCTTCTAACACATCATCTTTGAGGACAAAATGTTCACTTGCTGCCTAATATATCCCACCCACTAACAGGTGCCATGATGAGATCATCAGTGTTATTCACTTCATCGTCCGTGCTCATAATGTTATGCCTGATCGCTGTATATTTCATTTAAATATGTAAAATGTTGTGGCCAAAGAATATGATCTGAGACGACCCTTTTAAACTAAACATGTTGGTTGTTATGACGAGGAGCGTCCTGAGTAACATGTAGTTAACAGCATTCTACATTAACTGTTGCATATATTCAAGAGTTATACCTAGTATTAGTTGCATATATTGACTAGTTGGATTGTCAGATGCAGGATAAAAACCTATCACAAAAATGTTATTTCTTGTAGTGTAACTTAAAATGCATTGCATTAGACTTGATTCTTACGTCACATGAACTCGTGACTAAGCATGCCTTATTACATGAACCCAAAATTTGAGTTTCTTCTTGTTCACACGCAGGTACAATGGATCCCTCCCCAATGGAGACCGTGGAAGGAGGAGGAGCCGCTTTGCCCTATACAAGAGAGTCAAGGCCAACGGCGTTAAGCCAAGCACTGTGCACATCCTCAATAACCCGCAGGCCAGCAAGGTACCTCACATTTTGTAATGCCTTCCTGTTATAG
Organism: Hemibagrus wyckioides; assembly: GCF_019097595.1. Taxonomy (NCBI): domain Eukaryota; kingdom Metazoa; phylum Chordata; class Actinopteri; order Siluriformes; family Bagridae; genus Hemibagrus; species Hemibagrus wyckioides. The sequence continues at coordinate 15,043,509 of NC_080718.1, forward strand.
GTTTAACTTCTTGGTTTCTGAATGCAGAATGAGTAGACTGACAGAAGGTTCCTCTTGAAATGAAATGAAAATGAAATGTAATCTCTGATGCATCTGTTGTAAATAGTCGTTCTTGCAGTGGAAGCATGTTTACAACGCTTCTATGGAGGTGGGAGAAAATTGTAGTGGACTATGCACTGCTTTGGAGCAGATATTTGTGGTCAGCCTGCCTGTTTTTCTTCCCCAGCTGCAGCACTAGCTAATGCAGAAAGAAGCCAGAAATTAATGGAACACAAATAACAGTGTTACAATGGGAGGTTTTCATTTCTCCATCTTATAGGCATATTCCAGCCAAATCAAAATGTTTTTGTTTGTGTTTCCTGCCAATTTCTTCAATTTTGTCATTGCCAGTTGTAACCCATGAGCTAGATCTCCACTATCACAGAACAGCTACCAAATGTGGAGGCTGATGGTTAACACTTGCTTCCTCTGAGACATATGCAGCTCTCTTGTTGCTGTGACATGGTTGGGATTTAAATTCACTATTTCTTGGCAATAGGGCTAGAGCATTTCTGGAGGTTTTCCCTCTTCTGATTTAGTTGTGGGTGTGCCAGAATGGAATGCTGTAAAAACCTGCTTGTGTGGCTTTTGGCTGTAAGCCTCTGTGAAGAGGCTTTACATAGCATCAGCATGCTAATAAGATAGCACTGACTAATGATGTCAGAATTATGATCTTCGACATAGTCACCAGCCACAATTGTCCAGACTGAATCAGACCATAGTGACTCCTTTGTTTGTTTTGTGGGATGGTTGGCTTGTTTTTCGATTCCTCTTTGATAGCACCTGGTTTTTCCTGTGGTATGGTGTTCCCAGTAAAACAATACAGATAACCTGTTGATTCTCATTGTCCATCCTTCTTCAGTGAAAAATAACTTGCATAGTGACTGGAAACCTTTTAAAAAGGCCAGAGAAACTAAAATATTGTTCTCTGTAGCTGACATTCGCTTCCTGGAATAGTGCAGCATTACTTTTTCAATGCATTTCTGATTGTTTTTTTAAAGTGCACTTTAACCATACTCATTCTCAGTGTCTGAAATTCATCTGGAAGTGGCTGATTGTTTTCTGCGTAGCACGTGACCAAAAGACCAGAACCTTCTCACAGTCATTCGAGGTTATGGGCTGAGAATAGCCTCGTAATTCTGCTGCCTCTTTTTCACACGCCCAGGCATCGATGGACCTCTTTCATCTCTCCCCTTTAACTTGCATGCATGGTTGTAGTAATGCTTCCTTTGGTCTAAGGTTGGGTATTTTAGGCAAAATTACTCTTAGCATATTCCAACACATAATTAGAATAATGTTTGAATATGCAAATTAGGTGTGGGTGCACAAGGTGACACTTTAAGCTCCCTGCAGCTGGCATGTGCTAGCACAATCCACGTTTTAAACTTTTTTTTAATTGTGCATTATCCTTGTGAGCTAACTACAGCATGTTTAACTATGTATCTGCAGTATGTTAACTGCATAGCATAATGTCACACAGTTATTAGGCTCCATAGTGCCTTCGTTTCTTTTCTTAAATTAAGATGTATTATTGCAAAACTGCTGTCCTCCCCAAACATTGCACTCAGTACCTGGAGGCAGCTACACAGTTCCTCACTAATAAATATGCTAGGTATGCTATCCTCACAGTGACCTTGCACTTTGACCCCAAACTTCCTAAAAAGCTGAGACAAGAATTTTAATGTAATGTAATGTGCATATGTCAAATAAGGGCTGCCTTCTTATTTTTCACTGCAAATATAGCTGGCATTTTTAATGCAAAAATCATTTTTGTTTGCTATTAGCGACTATGCATTCTTCTTCTGTGCTCAGTGAGGGTTGGTGAAAATATCTCTACATCTACTGTGAAACATAGCTATAAGTGTTTGCAGCATAGTCTATCCTGCCTCTTTCAGCTCAGTGGCCTTCTCTTGCTCTAAATGGATAAAGAAGGAATAACAGCTCTATAGCCCTGACACCCTCTTCAGCTGTATTATTCTAATGTTACAAAGAATAGCCATTCTTTTTACAGTTAAAGTTGCTCTAAACTGGGCTCGCATTCAGCCAGAAGGCAACAAACTGTCACTGAACCCTTCACAGAACAATGTGTGTTTCTTCGGAGGTCTTTCACTTGTGTTTCTTTGTCAGAGTTGCTTTGTGAGCTCTGCATTAATTGATGGCCATTGAGGCAGCTGTAAAACTACAGCTTACTGTGAACCAACAGCGTCTTCTTACACTTTCCTCACAAAACAGTTGTTGAAAGATACAGTATAGCCCACTGCCCATGGGCCTCAGGGCTTATTGTCACTGAGCTTTTGTGTTTTTGTGCTCCGGTGTACACTGGGGATGGGATGGGAGATGGTTGGACCCCCTGTGAAGCTGGAAGTGAGACAGAGGTGCTGTGTCCCTGCCAGCCTCCATGACTGAACCTGCATGCTAGGCTGCTTTCACAAGGATATTTTGGCATCCATGATGAAATGCAGAGATTGTTGTTTGATGCAACAGATTGTGTTGCTGGTTTGTTGTAAGTGTTTTGGGTCGTCTTATTGCAAATAAAATTCATTCAAACATGACATTTGTATTTTAAAACTGCTTTAAGTTGCTGTTCACAAAGGCTTTCCTGTATATTCAGTCTTTTTAGTTAATAAAACATGCATAAAATTATTTATTCCTCTTCACTATTTGCCTTATCCTGGTCAGGATTGCACTGGATACAAAGCCTATTCTGGAAACACTGAGCAGGAGGTGAGAATATACACCCTTAGATGAGACTGTGCGTGCGCACCTTCACACTCGAAGGCATTTTATCCAGTCCACCTACTATCATGGGAAGTGGAAGAAAACTGGAGAACCACACATGAGCAGAACATGTGAAATTCCACACAGACAGCAACTCAAGCTCAGAGCTGAAGCAGGGACCCTATGAGCTGCAAAGCTACACACCGCACCACCGTACCGCCCTTAGAAACAACCCAAAATAAAACTACTGGTTTATCCTGTAGCATGTCTATTCTTTAGGCTTCTAATTGCAGTGGTGAGTAAGAACTATACAGAACACAACCCTAAAGGACCCTGTTTAAATACCACAGTACTACTGAGATTTGTTTCGAATCTTTAGCGGAAACCTTGTTTATTTCAGGCAAATGATAATTTGTAGTATATGACCAAGGAGAGCCAGAGTTTGAATTGATGTTTGTCAATATTTCTACCCTGTAATGTCGTCTCATTCTTTTTATTTAGCAAGTCAATTTTTAACGTTTAATCTTAGCCAGCTGCAGTGCTGTTGCCAGCTTGTCCTGGTCCTCTGCCTTCTTAAAATGAAACGTACACAAGCCATGGATGGCTTGAAGTGACCAGGATTGTATATCAGTTAATTTTCCTCCAGCCTGCACAACATCAACATCAACATGAATAACTGAAGCCTGCTGGCTGGGACATGGACAGACAAATGTCCACATGCTTGCCAACTGCGCTAAACTTTAACAGCAAATAATTTTCATGCATTGAATTCCATTGGGTGATTTGTTTTCCATAGTGGTTGTTTGTCAAAGTGATGAGCATTTTGAGTTAAAATGAGTACTTAATATTTCCATCGAATGGTCTGATTTCTGCAGCACAGCAGCCTTTTTGTGTAGCAGTTGCAAACATAATAATGCTTATATTTTGGGAACAGCTATGATTAAGTCACTACTGTGGGATTGGTTAGAGTTTCTGCAAGAGTGGGTGGGGTTGGTCAGAATTCCTGTAGTGGGAGTTACCGGGCGGAATTTTTTGAAAGAGCCGGTGGGATCGGTCAGATTTTCTGTCGGAGAATACTGGAAAAATGCCGATCATTGAATTTACTTCATTTATATGCGTACATCAATTCCACATTAATTAAAGTAGCAGTTTGTTTCCACACACACATCACATCCAGACCACAGGATTTCTGCAACAGTCACATTACCACCACACTATTCTTTACCACTCATACTTTCAGTGGCTTAAATTAATACAGTAGTTATACTTCCTGTCAGCCCCAACATCCTCATGAGACTTCATAATGTAATTAGTTTATGTTAATACTGTGTGGATTGATCATACTTGCTCTCCATAATTCCATCAGGCAATTAGAAACTTCATTAAATTAAAGTTTAGTTAAACAATAAGTCCATGATTTGATGTGGAATCCATACCTAATAAATTATCGGTAAACTAACCGACCACTTTTTCAGTGTAGGGGGATTGACCAGAATTATTGTGAGAGCAGGTGGAATTAGTCAGAAATTCTGAGAGAGTGGGCAGGATCGGTGAGAAATTTTGTAAGAGTGGGCAGGAGTGGGATTATGGCTAAGACGATCATCATGTGTTGTGTAATAGATTGCTCTATGGGGAATACAACTGGCAACCATGATTCTTGCTGTAACATAAGTAAGCTATTATTCTATTTCGTGTGAATTTTGAAAAGTATTCCAAGTGCAATTATTTTATTTTTATTACCATTACCTGTGGCCATCAGCAGTTCATCATCAGTAGTTTTGTTAAAGACTTAAATGTTCCTGAGAAGTTATCACTCTTAAATGAATCCTTTCTTTCAAGTATGAGTATACCAGCATGCATGAATACAATACATGGAAGTGATCTGCGCATATGTTCACGCTTCCCGAATTCCGACTCTATTCTCGATTCTATTCACTGTTCACTCAGACTGCTGTGGCCAGACTCTCTAGCTGTTCTTTCCTCTGGTATAATGCACATGACCTCGTTTTTTACTCCCCTTGTGATGTGGAGATTTGGAAATCACAGATTACTGAGAGAAAGAGGGTGAGGAGGGAAAGGTGGCTACACTGTGATAAAATCCCTTCATGTCCTGTGGAAAATGAACTGCGGTATGGCTACATTTAATTAAAAATGTTGTCCTTGCCCTGGATGAGGATGGTCAGAAAAGCTTCGTTAAAAAAAACGCGACCTCCCTATGATGTCTGTGTGAAACATGAAACTGTTGTCTTTTAGATATGAATCGATGCACTGCATTTCTGTAGTTGATTTTTTAATCTATACTGCACATAGCGTTGTCCGCTTGCTTGGAACGGTCACAGATGGCTTCTGAATATATTATCAAAGTGTTAAATACTTTTACATAATCGAGTGACCTTATTTTGTTTGTTGAGCAAATGGGATAGATGTTTGTGCTCAAAATAGTTACAGGGAATCAAGATGACTATCCAAATTACACTTACATAGAGTCTAACATCTTTTTCAATGCAAAAAAAAACATGAAAACCTTAAACAATGCTCTTCCCAGCGATTGTTGTACGTTTTCCTGTTGTACCATGATAAATAGCATGACTTTTGTTCCCTCTGTTAGGCTGGAGAATAACAAACATTTGTTTCTGTTATGTCTTAGGCCGTGAACTGTAAGGGTCAGCACAGTATCTCCTACACTCTGTCCAGAAACCAGACTGTGGTTGTAGAGTACAGCCATGACAAAGACACAGACATGTTCCAGGTACAGTAAAACACACACACACACCAGTGATATAGCTGTATAAGAGGTATTAAATGAGTTATGTAAGGGATAAAACATGACACAGTGTGCTGTATTTTAGGAAAATGACAATGCATTGGTGTGAAGTTGATTATTTTCTATTAACATCATTCCCCAAATTGTTTTTTTCCCCTCTTGTAACATGGCAAGATTTCATTTTATTAATGAACAACACTTTGTGCTTTTTAGCTATTTATTGTTGTGTAATTACTGCAAGATTTATAAGACCAGCAGTTTTATCCTCTCTCTTGAAGTTAAGACCATTAAACAGTGCTTGGCATGTTACAGAAAAGCCAGAACATGCAGTAAGAAATGCAGTCTGTGATGGAAAAGTCTGGAGACACCGGAAACTTTTTACATAAACAAATGAAAAAATAAAAAATTTTTATGTGTTAAATATCACTACATTTTTAATCTGTGGTCTGTTTATATCTACCATACAAATCCCTTTTAAATGAGTTTTTATTATACAAAAACAATAATGTATTAAAACAGGCAGAAATATATCATTTAAATTGCAACCTGATCCATCAGAGCCGTTGTTATAGAAGGTTAATCAATACCTTCTGACCAGTCAGTTTAAAGGGCAGTGGTATCCCGTGCAATACTGCATTATTCATGCTGACCTAATAAACTGTCGAAGCTGGCATATGTTGCCTAGTCATAGTTCTCTCCAAGCTTCTCACCCTCAGTCAGATCCACTCACATCTGTCCATCACAGGCCTGCTCCAGCTCTGTCATGACCAACCATTTACTGTTACACACACATCCTCAGGCATGAGGAAGTGTGTGTGTGTGTGTGTGTGTTTGGGAGCACAAACATGTACAAACAAAGACAAATGGCCATGAATAAAAAGTTAAAACGGGAACCAACAGGAACCCACAGAGGTGAAAAACAGAAACTGTTTAGTTTAAGTGGTTGTTTTTTAAAGTGTTGTTTCATCCGAAAACGTAATACTCAGTAACTTCTTTCCATTTTAGTTAGATTGTCACTGTGTGTATTCATTGCAGCAAAATGTGTTATTAAAGTAGAAAGCAGAAGTGCAGACAGTGACACAGATGTGTCCTCATATTGGTATCCACTATGCCTTGTAATGCAATTTTTTATAGTTTCCATTTGGTTATAAATTAAGAAATAAAAAGGGCACTTTTGGGCATTTTTTTTTTTTTGTTGGATTGATATTGCTGATTTTAAATAAAGCCTCTTTTAAATTATCTGGGTCCAGTCTACTTGTCTTTTTCGGTTGACCACACATTCATACACACTTAGCCTTTTTTTTGTGCTGTGAATTTAGATTGGGCGATCGACGGAGAGCCCGATTGACTTTGTGGTGACGGACACTATGTCAGGGGGTACAGACGGCGAGGACTCTCCCATTACACAGAGCACCATTTCACGCTTTGCCTGTCGGGTGGTGTGTGAACGCAACCCTCCATACACGGCACGTATCTACGCTGCAGGTTTCGACTCTTCCAAAAACATCTTCCTAGGGGTAAGCGGACACTTCCACAGGATCGTACATTTCCGTGCGTGTATTGTCCACGAATGAGCCTCCTGGCTATTTTATCACTGTTATTTGAGAAAGCGTCTATCTATATATACATAAATGTTGTGACTTGTGAAGTATCTTCTTCTGCTGAGCTAGTAGAGCCTTCCAGAATAACTTGGTAAATATAGATATAAACAGAATTAGTCACGGCACTCATGGATGTTTTTATGCGCATGCCTAGTTGTTTACTGTGTTTATCTATCCACAGGAGAAAGCAGCCAAATGGAAGAATCCAGATGGCCAGATGGACGGACTGACAACCAATGGTGTGCTGGTGATGCATCCGCGCGGTGGCTTCACAGAGGAGTCCAAGCCTGGTGTGTGGAGAGAGATATCTGTGTGTGGAGATGTATATACGCTGAGAGAGACTCGCTCTGCACAGACACGAGGCAAATTGGTTAGTGCTACAAAATGTTTAATGTTCCATACATACCAAGGTTCAGAAGGCTTAGTTAATACAATTTACACTTTAGTTAATTATTTGGAATAAAGGTATGGACAACTAATCAGATTATAATCTTCAAGATTATGATGGTGTGATCACATGCACTAAAGATATAGACCATAGGCAAAGTGTTTAAGGCTGAGGTTAACTTGGTGGTTGATACCAATTATACCAAAATAACTAAAATAATTTAGAATATAATACTAAAATAATTATTAGTGATGTAATGTTTTTCATTATTTATTCTATCTCAATTTCACATGAACTAGCAGTCTTTTATGAAGTCTTCAGATTTTTTTGTCCATCACGTCACAGGGCTGAACCTTAGTCATCCTTGTAATGATTACTAGGCTACACTGTTTTGGGAGGAAATTTGATAAAATGTATGATCTTGGATCTTATCAACAGCAAATAATTTCCTCCTATCTTCAGTCTAGCGTCACAAACACGAAAAAACTTCCAGTATTGGCTTTGGCTGTACAGCACACAGACTGGCGTTTTTTAAATCTCGTCCTTGATATGATATTTGCCTCAGAGACTTATTTAATTTAATAGTTCTGAATTGAGTAATTACCTTAGGTTAAATATATCAAATAGTCATAATGTACTTTATGGGTCTGGACCTTTTAACAGATAGATTACAGCTGGACAAAGTCCAGGTCAGATGTTGTGTTTTTTTTTTTTTTTTTTTTACAGCTCTCTATCACCCTCTGCAGGTCAAGTGATTTTATACAATTTGCAAATGCTAGTAGTTTGCATTCTGACTGATTGTCACAATAGCTTATGCCAGTAGCGATACACAGAAATTATTCATATGAATAAGAGTGTTAGTATGTGAATAATGTGATAGAGTTGTGTGAGAATGGAACTAACCAGAACATAATCTTGTTCATCAAATCTAAACCCTTTTGACTTTAGAATGTAAGAGCACCCTGCATTTTTATATACTAACTGGGTCTTAATTTTGATGTCCAGGTGGATAGTGAGAGTAATGTGCTGCTGGACGGCTCTCTGGTGGACCTGTGCGGTGCCACTCTACTGTGGCGCACAGCCGAAGGTCTCTTTCATGCACCCACCCAGAAGCACCTGGAGGCACTGCGCCAGGAGTTGAATGCCATGCGGCCCCAGTGCCCTGTGGGCCTCAATACCTTGGCTTTTCCCAGCATGCACCGTTCCAGTCGGGCGCTGCCCAGTATTGCCCAGCAGCAGGACAAGCAGCCATGGGTGTACCTGGCATGTGGGCACGTGCACGGTTACCATGAGTGGGGCCACAGCACAGAGCGTGAACCTAACGACAAACGTGAGTGCCCCATGTGCAGGGCTGTGGGGCCCTATGTGCCACTGTGGCTAGGCTGTGAACCAGCCTTCTATGTGGACTCAGCAGCGCCTACGCATGCCTTCATACCTTGCGGTCACGTCTGCTCGGAGAAGTCAGCCCGCTACTGGTCTGAAATTCCCTTACCACATGGTACCCATGCTTTCCATGCTGCATGCCCATTCTGTGCCACACAGCTCAGTGTCACACAGGGATGTGCTAAGCTCATCTTCCAGGGTCCTGTAGACTGAGTGTGCAGCGCATAAGGATTGGTTGGACTCGAATGGAGTGGGAATTAAGAACTCGGAAAAAAAAGAAAAAAAGAAGACGCAGCAAAGAACTGTTGCACACCACAAGCCATGAAGCCATGTTTATATACTACTTCCAGTGGAATCTTTATTCTCCATCACTGTCGATATCAGAAGTACCTTGGAGATCGGTGAAGACTGTTGGCCATAATAATGAAGCAGTCTTATTTATCATAAGCTGTCGGATGAGATGGTCTACAGGTATTGTATCCCATCAGCACTGTGAGAACACTTTCAGATGCCCTTTAGAGCATTTCCTCGATACACTGTTTTTTAAACTACATAATGGACAAAGCTGCAGGTGAGTGTAGAAGCCACCAAATTGTAATATATTTAAGTCTTCAGCTTTTTGGTAATTGTTTTTCCACTAATCCATAATCTAATACAGTATTAAAAATTTCAGAATTAAATATTGACCACAATATTTGCTTTGGACTTAAAGTACCAAAATTTAGTTTTCCAAAGATAAAATGGCTGCTAAAACTGGACTATTGAAATCAGCTCTTGCCAGATCACAGACAAAAATGGATCACTCCCAGACACTGCTTGATCATGAACACGTTCTGCATTATTAAATTAGCTCTAAGGGACGTGTAGTTTCTAGGCATTTTTTTTTTTTGCTTTGAACAAATTTATGCCTCTGACCTGTAAGGTTTTCTCTGATGTGTTTCCAGTCCAGGAATTTTATTGTACTGTAACTCCTGAACCATTTTTGTTGCTAGTGAAGGAACAATATGCAGGCAGGGTCGATCTGGAGCATCCACATCCCTATAAGCCACATACTTAATGTAGAAGTTGCTTTAAACCAAAACCTTTAAACTTGGTGATTTTGGATATTTGACAGCTGTGAAACGAACAGGCTGCTGGCTGGTAATGAGCCAGTTTCCCATTTCTTATTGATTTCAGTTTTCTCACCAGTGAAAATTCAGTTACTAATAGGATGTGAACATGTTTTATAAGCTTGTTTTAAAGTGAAAGAATCTTGTCTTCTATTTTCTTAACCTTTGTACAGAGAAGAAATTTTTGTTCTGGCAAACTGGGGGGTGGGGTTGGGGGTTTAAAGGCGGTTTAAATGAGTTATTTTAATCAGATATGGGGTTATTGCATTTTAAAAACATCATAAAAGATTTAATTCAAAGCAGTCCTGTGTTTTGTGTTTCTTCTTTTGCTGCAGATGCATTTTACTACCAAAACAGATTGTTTATCTTGTTATACTGAAGCTATTTCGGTGGCATTAAAACATCATCCGGTCAATATTTGAGTCAACAGCGAGCAAGTAGAATGATTCCACAGTGTTGCTGAAAACAGACAGCAGAGCTATAAAGCTAGGTATTCACTGGTCCAGAAATTCCTTCCTAAGTATTCCTCAGGTTCTTCTTATTTAATACTTTTTATTGCCACAGTATGGCGCTGCTGCCAAAGCAATTGGATATTAAAAAAATACACAGCTTTTAAAAATAAACCTGATTAAAATAAAATGATTCTGGAGAGAAATGTCAGTGAGTGGGTCAGAGGAAACAATTAAAGGAAACTCTAAGCAAATGGAATAAATGGATACAAAAAATGAAAGAAAAACGAAGAAATAATCCCCTTTGCTCTTTATATGTAAGAAAAATGCAGTGGAATTTTTTTTTTGTTCTTTTTCCCCAATTTGCCTTCTAATATTTTCCTTGACTCAGACTCCGACTCTGTTTTAAATGATTTTTGTGAAGTATGTTTTAAAAGAAAAAGGAAATGTCTGGCTTGAAGGAATTTTCTAAATATATCTTGGCAGTTGGCAGTATCTATAGATGAGATGTGGAGTATCGTTAATATCTCAAGAAATCTTGTATGTTAAACATTTGTTAGAACGTCATCCACATTATCCGCTATACAGTGATTAGCCTATTTGTCATAAAGACATATAGAAGGATGTGAATGTTAAAAATTCAGTAACATGTCACAAGTAAGAACATATTTTCTCCTGTAGATGATGGAGAGAGGGCATGTGTGTTTTAATCAGTGCTGTTGTTTCTGTATGACACTGAATGTGTAAAAGGTGACTGACGCTTCCAGTAACCTGATACTGGCTTGCTCTTACCTACAAAGGTTTATTATAATTATATAATGAAATTTCTGCTGTTCTACACTAAGATAAAGGAATAAATCAATAGCATGTATAAAAGCATGCATAATGTGTAGTATGCCAAAAGTAACAGTGAAAAAATATTTTGTTGTACCTAAATGCTCATCAGCAGTCCATAATGTGTAGTGCGAAGCTACAGTGAAACTGAAACACTTGGATTTAGATCACAATGTATTAATATTATGTTTGCGGCCAATACGGCATCAATTTGTATTGGGAATCACAGACACAAGTGGCCACAGTGGATTTTTGAGCCATTCCACAGTGGTCAGGTCACTATATGATGCAGGTTGAGTGAATTGTTTCCTGACTCATTCTCCATGCATCACCCCAAGGTGGCTCGGTAATATTCAGATCTGGTGATCGTGGGAGGTGCTCAAATTTACTTTCCTCTGTTTATAAAACCGATCAGTCACCATTCTTGCTGTGTGTTTTGATGCATTATCATCCTGATACACAGCACCACCTTCAGGGTATAATATTTGAAACATTGGTTGTATATAGTTTTACAGAATGGTTCAGTAGTCCTTGGCGCAGCAATCTGCCTATCTAGCACAAGTAGTGGGCCTAGGGAATGCTGGATATTACAGTCCAAACCATCACTGATCCACCCACGTGCTTCACTCTTGGAATGCATCAGTCATAGTGGTAAGTTTCTTTGGGGCTTCTTCATACCGTGGGAAATATGGACTCATCTATGAGCAGTACAAGTTTCGCATTGTTCTCAGTCCAAGATTTCTCCTGCTAGCACCACTGAAACTGACGTTTGGCATTGGCACCAGTGTTGACCTGTAGAGCCCACAACGAGCAGGAGAGTTCAGATGTGCATTTAATTCTGCAGTGAGTTGGGAAGCTGTGGTTTTTATGTTTTTTTGGATGCAATCTGATTTAGCACTGGGACATCCCTCTCAGACAGCTTCCTCTTGCATCGACAGTTACTTAGTTACTTCTGTTGGATGTGGATCGTCCTTTGTGGTGGCATCACGGCTCTTAATACATCACAAAGACTTACTGTCCTGGTCACAGATGCACCAGCAAGATGCACACTCTTTGGAGGATACATCTCTGAAATCTCCCATTATGTTGTGTGGATTGCAATATTTTTATGTATAACTGCTATTGCTCTGCTAATTTAAGCTTCTCTGACTTATGCAATGTGAAATCAGTGAAGATATAGGTGCATATATAGCTATGAAACCTCCAAACACTATATTGACCAGTGTTTGTTTTATTGTCCAACACCCTATAAATTCCAGTGTTGCTGCATTGACATTATTTACAGCTGATGAAACAGATTTCCCTTACAATTTTGTTTAATATTTGCCTTAATATTAAGAGCTCTATAGCATTCAGGCTGTCTCTCTCTCTCTCTCTCTCTCTCTCATCATGTGAGTGTTCACACCCGCACACAAAGCTGGAAAGGCAGAAGTGAAGACAATGTCTTGTATTCAATCCCTCTTGGCTGTCTCCGCATGATGCCTGCCAGCTCAAGAAGTGAGTACATCTGAGGGATCAAAGCATGCAGAAGAGAATGATCTGCAAGCTTGCATCAGCAAACCTGACATACAGATGTGCCAAGTTGTGATGTCAAATCCTAACACGACAATTTTTTTTCAGTCTGATCCTGCGTCTTTGCATATGCGTCAGTAAAGTCAGTCACACAGCGCCTTATTATTTACAGTCCTAGTTTAATCCAGTCTGTGTAGAAATCATCACTCCTTATTTTCCCTTTTGGATAAAGAGGACTGATAAGGAATTGATTATAAAGGCTATGGATATAAAACAATTCAAGGAATACACAACTAAACATCCAGTGTGTCTTTCAGTAATAAGTATGTGAAGCAGGCATATACGATATGTAGGAAAGTAAGCAGAATCTGGTAATATAACAAACTGCATGCTACAGTACCATCCAAGTAGTCTGTCAGTGCATACCAAAATGGTACGCTTCGAACTAATTTATCAAATTAAATAGCATATGACAATATTGCATTGATTCATATTTCTATACTTCTACACACACTAGGTAGTAGACTACATACCTCTACACTAAATGATGTATAAAATATGCTGGCACCATACTGAATATCCTCAGGCATACTACCATATTAAATAGTACATGTATAAAAAAAAAAAAAAAATACTGGCAAGACTACACCAATCCGGCATAACATTATGACCACCTGCCTAATATTGTGTTGGTCCCCCTTTTGCTGTCAAAACAGCCCTGACCCTTCGAGGCATGGACTACAGTGAACTACCTGAAGGTGTGCTGTGGTATCTGGGACCAAGATGTTAGCAGCAGATCCTTTAAATCCTGTTGAGAGGTGGGGCACAATTTTGATAGATACTGACCACTGCAGACCAGGAACACCCCACAAGAGCTGCAGTTTTGGAGATGCTCTGATCCAGTGGTCTAACCATCACTATTTGGCCCTTGTCAAACTCAAATTCTTGTGAGATTGTTGACATGACTGCATCCCACAATTCCTGCAGAATTTTTTTCCAGGTGCACTGTGTTGCTGCAACTCTCCCATTTTATCACACCCCAATGGTGTTCTACTGAATTCAGATTCGGTGACTGCGAAGGCCACTGAAGAACACTGAACTCATTGTCATGTTCACAGAACCAGTTTAAAACGGCATTTGCTTTGTTACATTATCATGATAGAAGTAGCCATTAGATGGTAAATTGCGGCCATAAAGGGATGCGCATGGTCAGCAAAAATAGCCTCAAATAGCCTGTGGCAGGCAGTGGTTGATATTAACAGACCCAAAGTGTGTAAGAAAACATTCCCCACACCACCTCCACCAGCCTGTATGGTTAACACAAGGCAGGTTGGGTACATGGATTCATGCACTCGGTGCCAAATTCTGACTCTACCATCTGTGTGCCTCGGCAGAAATCGAGATACATCAGACCTGATTACGTTTTTCCAGTCTTCAGCTGCCCAATTTTGATGAGCCTGTGCCCACTGCAGCTTCAGATTTCTGTTATTGGCTGACAGAAGTGGAAACTGTACTCTGAGATGATTTTCTGCTCATCATAATTGCACATAATGATTATTCGAGTTATTGTAGCCTTTCTGTCAGCTGGAAGCAGTCTGGCAATTCTCTTTTGACCTTTCTCATCTACAAGGCATTTCAATCCACAGAACTGCTGCTCAATGGATGTGTTTTTCTTTATTGCACCATTCTCTAGAGACTGTTGTTTGTGAAAATCCACAAGATCAGCAGTTATAAAACCAGTCTGTCTGGCACCAGCAATCACGCCACGGTCAAAATCACTGAGATCCCATTTTCTCTCCGTCTGATGGTTGATGTGATCATTACTCGACTCTTGTGTGTCTTAAAATGGTTTGTGAATTGTATTGTAAGTATGATAGATAGATAGATAGATAGATAGATAGATAGATAGATAGATAGATAGATAGATAGATAGATAGATATCTTTCATTGCAAAGTACAGGTACAGCTGGAGACACTCTCTACTTCAGACCCGTCGATGTAAATAGGGGAGTGTCTGCTGCTGTTAGATTTCCGGAAGTCGATGAGCTCTTTGGTCTTTGTGGCGTTGAGGGTGAGGTTGTTCATGGAACACCATGCTGGCAGGCTTTGGATCTTCTCCCTGTAGGCTGATTCATCGTTGTTGCTGATTTGGCCAACAACTGTGGTATCATCTGCATATTTGATGAAGATGTTGGAGTTATGTTAGGTCAGTTGTTATGGTGAGAACCAGGATTAATCAATTGGATAATGCTTTATTTTCATTCCATTTCTGTTTGAAAGCTATTAGCCAGCTAGATCCTATGAATAAAGAAAAAGAGAGATCATTTTAAATTGCACTTGGTATAATACAGTCAGACTAAACAGATATAGACAATGAGGTCCTGGAGCTTGATAGTAAGAGAATAAAGGGTTTTACAAAGTAAGATGAACTAATCCTATATTATTAGCATATTATTTAAATCATGTGTAATTGATATATTTATTTATCTATTTATTTTTTTATCCTAGCGTTTGTCCCACACAATGGCAGGGTCCGTTGTGTTTTTAGCGGATCATTTGATTCACATGATTTGGCACGTTTTATACCGGATGCCCTTCCTGTCACAACCCTACCATTTTTTATCCGGGCTTGGGACCGGCATTGAGAGACGCGGGATCCTGCCGCTGGACCACCAGGAGGCCATGAAGGTATATTTATTAAATGTATTTATATGGCAAGATCAGTGGTGTAGATGATTTCTAAATAGCACCACACTCCTACTTCTGTCTGCAATCTACAGAAAATACTTAAGAACATTGCACTAATTGTATAGGGCAGTAGTGATTTTACTTAGGCGGTGCTTAGCTACTGAATCAAACCAATGAAGTTAAAAAAGGGACAGATTATCTCCTATTAGTATCACATTAAATCTAATTTTGAGCTTCTGTGACAGCTTCAGGGTTGTCAGTTTCTGTTTAGAATGGGCAAATATTGCAAATATCAGCTACACAGAAAAGTGCACTACAGTTAACCTGTTTCCCGTGAAATCACAACGGGAAAAAGCAGAAACAGGCAACTACCTTTTATATGCCTGGGCTAGTTTCAAATCTCTTTCTGCAGCGTTTGAATTGTAACTGGGATAGGGAATTTTGCTGACACCTGGCAACCATCCCCACCAGCTTCTGAAATCTTTTCGTTTTGTCCTGCAGGATCCACATCTATAGTGATGCTTTCTGGCAAGCTTTCTAAAGAAAATCAAATACTCCGCATAGTGTTCCTGTCTATTCATTTAGGACGCCTTACTTTTTCACTCTGAATAATGTTTTCATATTCAGTTACATCCCACTCTATAAATATGTCAATGTTCTGACTCACATCTTTCACTTTATATACTTCATTACTTCACTTGGACATTCACATGTAATAGTTTAAGATGAGTCAAGCCTTGAGTTTCCCTTAGTTTGGGTGAGCTGCACCACCCTGGTAAAGTGACGGAAGGAAGGAAGCCTCAGCGGAGGCATATACTGTATACATATCAAAGTTAGAGCTGGTTTTATAACATGTCCAAACCAACAGCAACTGCAGTGTGTCACATTTTTGACTTAGCATCTCAAAATTTTGACCACTTGCAGTTTTTACCACAAGATTATGTCAAATCAAATAAAGATTTATGTTGAATTTTAGACTTTCCTAACTATTATTTTAAAGAAACAATTGTTTCTTTAACCTGTGATCCCATCTTCAGACATTAATCATTTGGCTCTATCTTTATACCATCTTCACATTTGGTAGTAGCTAAGGGATAGTATGTAGAAATCTGTCTATCATACTGTCTGTTGGATTGTATGTAGAAATTGTGTATGCTTGCAAGCGTTTACATACCTACAAAGCTAGCTAATTTGATTATCCTGCCAAATATCTTTAACCTGCATATATATTCTATATAAGGAACTTTCTATAGGGGAAGATCTATTACTGTACTGTATTTCAACATTTTAAGATAGGTCAGATTTTTGACATAGGGGAAGCCTTTTAACAAATATTAACCACTATAAAGTCCTGGTTAATAAATCCAAGCATTTTGAATTCAGTTAAATACATTTAGAGTGACAAACAATCTAAAACTTGACAAATATTGAGCTTATTTTCTGTTGGTTTGCTTAAGATCACAGTGCAACATATGGACTGCTCCGTTTAATCTCCACTGAGTTAGGGCCTGCAACAAGTGTCATTACGCATACATGAGGCAGGATTCTTCCATCCCCTTTTGGCCATGCTGTGTGAACAATATGACTGACGAGACCAAGTGGTTGGGTTGCCATA
Source organism: Hemibagrus wyckioides (assembly GCF_019097595.1). Lineage (NCBI taxonomy): Eukaryota > Metazoa > Chordata > Actinopteri > Siluriformes > Bagridae > Hemibagrus > Hemibagrus wyckioides. Next base: position 15,060,609 of record NC_080718.1, read on the forward strand.
CGGTGCTAATTTAAAATATACTGAGATTGTCGATATCTTATTATATAATGAAATAATTATCAAATAATAATAATTTCCAAAAAAATAGAATGAAATGTAATTGCTTTCTACAAAATGGTAAAGTATACGTGCAGACAGTGTCTGAGCTTATTTTCTACAGAAATATTTCTGTTATAAGATATACTGCAAAGAATAAGAGAGCCGGTTGCATTTACCAAAGTCCAAATGTTGGGGCTAGTTTCTATCTATCTATCTACAGTGAAGGAAAAAATGATTTGATCCCCTGCTGTTTTTGTACGTTTGCCCACTGACAAAGAAATGATCAGTCTGTAATTTTAATGGTAGGTTTATCTGAACAGTGAGAGACAGAATAACAACAAAAAAATCCAGAAAAACACATTTCAAAAAAGTTCTACATTGATTTGCATTTTATTGAGTGAAATAAGTATTTGACCCCTTTGCAAAACATGACTTAGTTCTTGGTGGCAAACCCTTGTTGGACCACTTGTAGTTGGCCACCAGGTTTGCACACACCTCACATCTCAAGGAATTTGGGTCCATTCCTCTTTGCAGATCCTCTCCAAGTCATTAAGGTTTTGTGGCTGACCCTTCAGCTCCCTCCACAGATTTTCTATGGGATTAAGGTCTGGAGACTGGCTAGGCCACTACAGGACCTTAATGTGCTTCTTTTTGAACCACTCCTTTGTTGCCTTGGCCGTGTGTTTTGGGTCGTTGTCAGGCTGGAATATCAATCCACGACCCATTTTCAATGCCCTGGCTGAGGGAAGGAGGTTCTCATCCAAGATTTAACGGTACATGGCCCCGTCCATCGTCCCTTTGATGCGGTGTGGTTGTCCTCTCACCTGGGGATGGTGTACTTGGGGTCATAGGCAGCATTCCTCCTCCTCCAAACATGGCGAGTTGAGTTGATGCCAAAGAGCTGGATTTTGGTCTCATTTGACCACAACACTTTCACCCAGTTCTCCTCTGAATCATTCAGATGTTCATTGGCAAACTTCAGATGAGCCTGTACATGTGCTTTCTTTAGCAGGGGGACCTTGTGGGCGCTACTGGATTTCAGTCTTTCACGGCGTAGTGTGTTACCAATTGTAACTTTGGTCTCAGCTGCCTTGAGATCGTTGACAAAATCCTCCAGTGTAATTCTGGGCTGATTCCTCGCCGTTCTCATGATCATTGAAACTCCATGAGGTGAGATCTTGCATGGAGCCCCAGACTGAGGAAGATTGTCCTTTTGTGTTTCTTCCATTTGGGAATAATCGCACCAACTGTTGTCACCTTCTCACCAAGCTGCTTGGCGATGGTCTTGTAGTTCATTCCAGCCTTGTGTAGGTCTACAATCTTGTCCCTGACATCCATGGACAGCTCTTTGGTCTTGGCCATGATGGACAGTTTGGAATCTGATTGATTGCTTCCTTCTGTGGACAGGGTGTCTTTCATACAGTTAACGAGCTGAGATTAAGAGCACTCCCCGAGAGTGCTCCTACTGTAATCTCAGCTCCTTACCTGTATAAAAGACACCTGGGAGCCAGAAATTTTTCTGATTGATAGGGGATCAAATACTTATTTCACTCATTAAAATGCAAATCAATGTAGAACTTTTCTGAAATGCGTTTTTCTGGATTTTTTTGTTGTTATTCTGCCTCTCACTGTTCAAATACACCTACCATTAAAATTACAGACTGATCATTTCTTTGTCTATCTATCTATCTATCTATCTATCTATCTATCTATCTATCTATCTATCTATCTATCTATCTATCTATCTATCTATTGTGTGGTTTTTCAGATGTTGTTGTACATCTGGGAAGAGATGTAGCTGTGGGCTGGTAATTTTGCTGAAAGGTACACAAAGGTACATCTAAAACTGTTCCAAATGGGAACATCTAAAACTGTTCTAAATTGGATATTAATAAGTAATGTGTGAAAGCTTCTTGTTTTGTTTGTTTGAACATGTTGTCATTAATGTTGCTAGCCCCTTCAAAATCTATGGAGAAGAACCTCCACTGCAGATTCTAATAGACACCAACATAGTATGCTAGTGCATGCTTCCATGCTTAAGAGTAAATGTCCAAATAGTGTACCTGTTATTACTACATGCTGCTAATACAGCAGTATAAGAATTAAGTTTGTCTTTGAGCCCCTTTGTCTCTCTGTGTCCTCCAGCGGAAGTTGTTTCATTACAGGTGACGGGAAGCTGTGATCCAAATGGAGCTCGCGCTGTTTACCTCCTTCACCCGGCACGAGAGCAAGAACACGATAACGCAGATCATCGCCTGTGAATGAGAGATAGTGAAACTCCCTTCTGCCATCACACCAAACACACAGACACACACACACACACACACACTCTCACACACAGTCTTTGCGTTCCCCCCGTGCTCTTCATTTAGTAAACTTGGCAGTCGTCTTTAATCTCGCAGTAAATTGGAGCAGTGGGGGAGTGTGGAGAGTGCTGTATGCATGTCATTAATTCCTCACTATATCTGTCTGGCACAATTAGTCACTGTTTGCTGCTGAAAATGTGCCATTAATTATGTCTGCCTTCAGTTCTGAGGTTCAGAGAACTGCAACATAGTGAACCTGCTGTTCCACACCGCACTCACCTGCGCAAAAGACGCATCAATTCTCTATAGAGACACATATAAGTATATTGTTTCTGCCTATTTGTTGCTGAATTATTTGCACAGAAGTTTTAGAACGATGAAAAGGCTCAAAACTTCACAGAGAGGGAGGAACAGAGCATGAAATGAGCGAAAAATGGAGCATAAGCTCTGTGAGCACAATCCAGTTACTTAAACTAATCAACATTTAATTAATCACTCTGTATTAACTCTGTAATATATAGTTATTTGTCCTTTTGCATCTGCTTTTACATTTCATTGAGCTGTGAAGAATTCACTCCTAAGAGATTACTGTATCTGCTTAGATAGATTATTTTAGCAGAAAACCCGTTCATCCATATAATTTTATTGCATTTCTCCTGAGTATTGCTAATCAATCAAGTTCTCTCAAGGGCAGTATCCAGGAAGGTACAATGCGTGGAGATCAACAGAAATTATTACTAAGGACTTTCAGTGCCAATCTTCTCTGTTTCACGTTGCTTCTCCAAATGGCATAACAAACATGATGGAGTTCAATCTAGAGAACATATTATCATTAGATTCCTGTTGTGTTAGCCAAATTGAATCCTCTTATTTTAATTGGTCTCCATTAGGTTTTCTGCTCAAGGCAATTCCAGCTGGGCCTTGTTTTTACTGCTGCACTTGCACCAAAGCAAAGCTGCAAAATATTGATTACAATCATCCTAATCTTTAATGGTTTTAATTGCAGATTGCTTTACAAACAACAAAGAGGTAAACAGGCCTTTTTGACCAACATGTATCTCCTTATCTGGGTTATTTATGCATCTAGCCCAGTTTGTATTCTTCTGTTCTTGCACCATACAGATAAAAAATGAGGGTGACTTTATAGTTCACAAATCAATGATGAGCTTAGCCTGTGATGATCTAAGTTTAACAAGAGGGCATATGGTGATGGTGCTTTTGGAAAAGGCCTAGATATTGCAAGAGTAACACTCCTTTGTTTTAAAATATGCATATTTTTTAATACCCTGAATGTGGAATTATTTCAAGCACCTAAGAATGATAAGAACAGTCTAAATGCGACCCACATTAGGGTATAAAGAATTATATATTTGCATCTGCATGACACTGATACAGATGACGTATATATCTCTGCTCGAATGATTGCTGTTCAATGAGCACGGATTTGGACATACAGTCAGGTCTGCTTTGTTATAAATACCTTTTTATTATGTCATATTAGTTTATTAACAAACACACATTGTTCATTACAATTATCTGGTTGTTGCTAACAGAAGACGGATATGGAGGTGTCCATGGTTTTTCCTTACTTTGTAGCTCAATTAAATAGGGGTTGGAAATGTAATTGAGATCGCTGCCACCAATTATTGTGGTCAATAAAAAATTGCAACCGTAGTCCTTTGGGTTAGCATTGATATTGCTGAATATTCACTGGAGGAGTAGGGTATAGCTTTTGAGATGTTTCTGGACTGAAATTTGTCAACCCTTCTTAATGAAATGAGCTCATCTGTGTTCACCTCCCCGGTGATGAGAATTAGATCTGCTATATCAAATGTATGTCTGAAATTGCTCAAAATGTGTTGCTAGACTGTATACTGGGTGACTGTATATTATCGACTCAACCACCTATCACAGGTAACTCTAAAAAATGCACTGTAGTCTATATACACAAGTAAATTGTGCTCAAACAGTTATTCGCTATTAGGGATAATCGTAACCAAAGAATGAAGATTCAAGATGGCAATGCTACCTGCTGTTCTCCTGTCAGTAATAATACTGTAACAACATATAAATTAGCTTGCATAAATCTTATCTTAATCTGTAATGGCCTGGTTGACATTTAGCTCTTTAAACTATAGTATACAATAAGGCACAGTTTTCATGCATAAACTACAAAAAAATATATATTAGCAGTAAGTAAATGATGATTGATGAGATCTAAGTAATCAAATGATCTAATAAAAAATCTTTGTCTTTCTATAAGTGAGTGTGGAAACAGTGCGTGATGGAAGAGGAGTGAGTGAAGTAGAGAAGAGTGTATGTCTTATGTTAGGATAAGTGGAGGCTTAAACACTGATTAGACTGTGTGCGTGGTATTAAGAAGAAGAGAGAGGAGGATTAGAAACTCTGAGGTGCTGACACACTGCTACCACTCCCAGCTCTCGGTTAATGTGAGGATCAGACTTGTTTAAAATAGAGTGGGATTACCAATCAATATAGAGTGACATTTTTGTGAAGGAAACCCATAGGTGTGGCACTGAAGAGTCCCCAAACACTATCCACCTGCAAGAAGAATATTAGCATAGCTGAATAAGCATTAACTGTTTGCCACTTATGGATGTAGGTGAAGCCAGCCAATGGCCTTTCCCATTTAGTTTTCAGTGAGGAGAATTTAAATACAGTTAGGAAATCCTCAGACTTATCAATATCCCAGATAAGAGGATATTCCCAATTCCTAATTTTAGATGCACTAAAGTATTGCTAATAAATTGTAAACAGACAAACAGCATAGCAAACTTAAAGATAAAGAAAGGCCACCCATTTAACTGTGGGCTGCTCTGGAGCACTGTGTTGCTGTGTCCTGGTAACAGGGATGAATTCACCATTGAAATTTCACATTGCTCAGTCGAGCTGCTAAACAGCTGACCTCTTTTTTTTTATTTTGTAATGACAGAAAGTGCTCTGCACACTCAAATGCTGTTAGTAGAGCTGTAGAAGATCACAGAAAAGAAAGTTTATCTATTAGTTATGGAGAGTTTGAGCTTTCAGGAACAGCGTATGGGGTTCATTTACCATTTTGAAACCACAAATAAAAAGTGGCCAATTGGTTGGATGCTAACAGACCATAGTTGTAGATTTTAGAAGATTTTTTAGAAGGAAAACAATACACGAGTAACTATTAAAATAGATTAATAACAGGAAAAAAATACTGTAAAATATTTTTATCTTGTATGTAACAATATGCTTATAATACAGTAATAAGCCCTGTGAGATATAACAGAGGAATGACACAGTTGAATATAAAACAGTGATAACACATCTGTATGCTTACAACCCAATAATAAGTTGGCATGCTTATAACAAGAACACAAAAGGGTGCTTTTAACATAGTAATACTCGACTGAGGAGCTGATCAAACATAACACAAAAGGGTGCTTATAACACAATAATGACACATTGGTATGCCTACAACCCAGTAATAACATATTGTCATGCTTTTAAAACTGTCAAAACATGTCAAAAAACACAGTAATAACACATCTGCATGTTTATAACACAGTAACAACTTATGTGTAACAAAAATAACGTAACGCATCTGCATGCTTTTAATACTGTAATAACAACTTGGCATAATTAAAACAAAGATATAACATGTACACACAACACATTAACAGCATATAAGGTGCTTATAACACAGTAATAACTCATTAGCATGCTTATAAAATACCAGTAAAACAAAAACAAGTATTTATAACATGGTAATACCATATAACAGTGCTAAAGGCACCATATCAATGCAAGAGTGCATATAACAAAATAAAAAAAGAGTTCATTCTTATAACACATTTATAATATGTTCACATGCTAAGAACATAATATATTTGCATACTTGTAACACAGTATAACACATTGGCATAAAAGAAATACAAGTACTTATGTATGCTTAAGGCAAAATACTGTTCCATACAAGTGCTTATAAGAGTTATAGCACATAAGATAATAACACAAGAATAAGTTCTTATTCTTGTGACACAATAATAACACAAGTGTGTTCATATCATAGTTGGTTATAACACATACCGTAGGCACGCTTATAACAGTAATAACTTAATAGTATACAATAGCATAATAACATAATATTGTTAAAACCCAGTAATAACACATCTAAATGTTGATAACATAGTATTACCTCATAATAGTGTTTATAACACAATAACACATTTAAATGCTTATTACAAAGTAACAACTTTGCTTGGCTCTAACGTAGTAATAACATATAAACATGCTTATAACACTTGGCTTGGTTATAACAGTAATAACATATGGGCATGCTTATAACTGAGTAATAACACAATAGTGTTTATAACGCAGTAAAAACACATTTAAACGCTTGTTACAAAGTAATAACAACTTGGCTTGGTTATAACATAGTAATAACACATATACTGTGTTTATAACACAGTAATAAGTCATTTAAATGCCTGTTATAAAGTAATAACAACTTGGCTAGGTTATATGAATATATGAAGGCCAAGATGGAGCCACTGCATTAAGCCTGCCGTCTATACCTGTGTCCGTTTTTCCTTGTGTCGCTGCTTCTTACACTTCTTTTTCTTTTTATTCATCCATTCACTCTACCATAGCGTATTTTTCCAGGAACACCGCCGCCACTGTTCGCGGACCTGCCAGTTACCTCTTGCGTCTTCCCCCAGCTGATCTAAGGAGGAGACGACATCACCGCCGAGGCAAGCAAGGAGGAGTATTGGTAAGACTAAAATCTTACCTGAGATTGTCCTCATTACTCTGCCCCCAAACACAGCTTTCAGGTGGATTGACACGGTGTGCGAAATTCATTCACCCCCGATCCCTAGACTGTGGTTATTGGTGGCTTCAGCCTGTGCTGAGTGACTCGGACACGCTACTTCGACCGCCACGGCTACGAAAGTGGTGCAGCAACCATGAGTTGCTTCGGTCCCTGGGGCACGCCGTATCCTGTAACCCACACTACAAGCAAGATAGCTCTTATTAATGCCATATCTATTGGAAATAAATCTTTTATGTTAAATGACTATTTCATTTCCCATGATCTTGATTTTCTTTTACTCATCGAGACCTGGATTAAGCCAGGGGATAACAGTGCCTACTCTGAACTTTTGCCTCCAAACTGCCGGTTATTAATGCTCCACGAACTACAGGACGTGGTGGAGGTCTGGCCTTAATTCACAAAAATACTGCTAATTGCAGAACTATATATTTTGATAAATATTTGAGCTTTGAGCTATTAGTTCCTGTTAATAATTCTGGAACTATGCTTCTTGCTCTTGTTTACTGGCCGCCTAAATATTCCTGATTTTCTATCTAATTAAATATGATAAACTGCTTATCTGTGGGGATTTTAATATTCATGTATGCTGTCCGAATAATAGCTTTTCTGTTGATTTTAATAATTTACTGGACTCTTTTAACCATACTCAGTCAGTTTAAGTGCCAAAACATGTAATGGGACACACCTTGGACTTAGTGATTTCATTAGGCCTCCTTCCCACTATCAGGGATGTGGGTGATTTATGCTTTTCGGACCATTTCCCAGTTCTGTCCGATGTCATTTCTCACTCTTCACCCAGCATGTCGACTCTACCTGCTCAATACGGCCATATTATTTAATCACAAACTCTAACATTCTGGACAAAATTGTCCATTCTGGACAAAATGCACCCATGAAATTAAAGACAAAAAGATCATCACACCCATGGATGAATGACAATATTCGTACCCTAAGGAGACACTGCAGGAAAGCAGAATGTAAATGGAGAAAGGACAGGCTCCACATCTCTCTAGAAATGCTTCGAAATTCTTTGGCACAGTACCAGGATGCCGTAAAAAATCTGAGTATTTGTCAACAATGATCAACTGTCACCACCAACAAGTGCTTTTCGATGTAATAAGTTCTGTAATTCACACTCAACTAACTAGTACTGTCATGAATTCCAGGGATTGCTGTGAAACATTTATGAAATATTACGTTGACAAAATAGCATCAGTGACACAGGGCCTTATAGGACAGGTCCCTGAGAGTGCCAAGGCTCCTCTGTGCACAGCTGTTTTTGAAACTTTCGATCCGGTTTCTCTCTCCACTCATGTCAGGCCGACATCATACCCTCTAGATGTAGTACCGACCAGACTACTAAAGAGTTTTTTTGTTGCATGGGTCCTGGACCTTGTAGCCTTTTTTAAATGATTGTCTTAGGTTAGGTTATGTGCCTGATGCTTTTAAACATGCTGTTGTCACTCCACTCTTAAAAAACCCCCATCTTGACCCTTCTGTTCTAGCTAATTTCAGACCTATTTCACTTTCCTTAACCCTTCCTCTCTTAAATATTAGGGAAGCTTATATTTTATCAACTATAAAAAATTAAATTCTGGAGATCTGGTTTTAGAACACGTCACAGCACTGAGTCTGCCCTATTAAAGATTCACAATGATATAATACTAGCAAGAGATAGTGGCTGCCAAGTTGTGTTGATCCTCTCAGACCTCACCGCAGCCTTCGACACCATAGACCACAAGATTTCTAGGCTAAATAACCTGGTTGGAATCCGGGGTACAGTGCTTGATTGGTTCATGTCTTGCATGTTAAACAAGAGTTTTTCTGTGAGATAGGGTGACATATCATCTTCGAGCATCCTGCAACTCTATGGTGTACCACAGGGATCGATACTTGGCATGGTGTTGTTCTCCCTATATATGCTACCTCTGGGTAATATATTTCATTTTACTTCTCTGCTGATGACATCCAACTATATGTTCCTTTAAAACCATATTCGCTTAAAGCCATATTGTCCAGCTGTTTATTTGACATTAAACATTGGCTGGCTAGTAATAATGTCTTAATGAGAATAGGTGTGAATGCATATTATTTGGTTCACAGTAGCAGCCTAATTTTAACCTTAGGTCTTGATTTTAAAAACAAGGTTCGCAACCTAGGCGTCATATTTGACAACAATTTGCATTTTGCTAAGCAAGTAACCTCAGTTGTCGAAACAAGCTTCTTTCAACACCGTCTATTATCAAAGGTGAAACCATTAGTTTAGATGAAACACATGGAAAAAGCCATTCATGCTTTAATAAGTTCAAGATTGGATTACTGTAACGCTCTTTATTTAGGCATTACTCAGTCTTCTCTTCATCGCCTACAGCTGGTTCAGAACGCTGCAGCACGGCTTTTAACCGGTACCAATAAGTATGCACACATCACCCCGGTCCTTCTCTCCACTGGCTTCTGGTACCTTACAGAATTCAATATAAAATCTTGATATTTGTTTTTAAACCTCTGTCTGGTATGGCTCCAACCTATGTAAACAAATTTATCCAACTGCACACTTCTTCTTCTAATCATGTACTGCTCCAAGTGCCCAGAACAAGATATAAATCGTGGGGCGACCGTGCTTTCTCAGTGGCAGCTCCAAAGCTTTGGAATTCCCTCCCTCCTGATCTTACTTCTGAAAGGAATTTCTCGACCTTCAAAGCTAAGCTAAAGACATATTTATTCACCAAAGCATTTGTTTTGTATTAGAGGGTCTGCTTAGTCTCCTGTCTCCTGATTTTTAGTGTTTTCTTTTTTATTTTCTACTGTTATGTTATCTCTAATTTTATTACTATAATTTGCAACTTTGCTCTTTGTTCAGCACCTAGGTTCTACGTGGTATATAAATAAAGTGTGAATTGAATTGAATGGATAACATAGTAATAACATATAGGCACACTTATAACACAGTAATAACACATTGATACGCTTATTACAAAGTGATGACAACTCGGCTAGGTTATAACATAGTAATAACATATAGGCACACTTATAACACACTAATAACACATTGATACGCTTATAGTGATAACACATATCCATACACACTATCTCACTATCCTAACACTGGGTAAGGTCTCCCTGTGCTTTCAAAACTTTAGCATTCAAGCAATTATTTATTAACAGGCCCAAAGCATGCCAAGAAAATATTCCACACACCATTACACCACCTACACCAACCTGGACTGCTGATCCAAAGCAGGCTGGGTCCATGGATTGATGCTCTTGCAGCCAAATTCCGAACCTGCCATCTGCAAGTCTCATCCGATCAGGCTACATTTTCCCTGTCTTCAACTGTCCAGTTTAGGTGAGTCTGTGCCCACTGCCTCAACTTTCTGTTCTTACTGACAGAAGTGGAACCTGAAGTGGTGAATATGCCTCAAACATTGACCTCTGTATGACCACAATCATACAGTAGGGTATCTGAGTTCTGGATGATTTTATACACTGCACTGCTGTCATGCAATTGGCTGATTAGATAACTGCATGAATGTGTGTATATAAGACCACTAAACAGACCAATCTTCTATATGCAAAATAGAATAAATCCTTGATATAATTCATATGTATTAATTCATAAAAGGTTTTGCATGGCTAGTTACACATAATTATATTGAGACAAGTGTTTTCTTCAACATAGGACTTACATAAAGAGTCTCAGTCATATGTTTTTAAAGCCATACCCATTTTCAAAACACCAGTAATACAAAATATAGGCATTTTAAATCAATCCTTTTCACAAACTTGTTAAAGTTTACACATGAACTGCATTTTGTCTTGTGTTTTCTTCAACATATAACTGACTTGGATTTATTAATTCGTGTACTGTGACGTTGAAATACGTGACTTTTATTTTGAAATGTCTTAACAGTGGCGCACTGGTTGGGAATCTTAATCTTTATCAGTAAGGAAAAGCTGAGAATTATTAAAAAATATATATATAATTGCACTAAATATGGAGTCTTTATGATTTTTCTTTCTAGGTTGTACATGTTATGATACTTTTAATAGTTCAATTTTGCTGAATATCTTTTTTTTTTTTTTTTTTTTTACCTTAGAGTTATCAAGTGTTTAGACGATGGTGCAATAATACTTATGGCTACAAAACATTACATATTTTAAAACGTGATATAGTTACAAGCTTTTATAATTTTATAAGCAGCGCGAAATTGACTTTATTTTAATTAACAGAAAATAATAACGCTACAAACACTCGAGGAGTGACCATATAATAACAGCTCGGTGCGAGAAGACGTCATGATTTTTCGCACATGCGCACTGACATGGATACCGAATTCTCCGGAACCGGCAGGGACGCGGGAACCAAGGAGACAACGTTTACCGAAACAACCCCAGCCAGGCCATTAAGTCCATACACGTACACGCAGTGCAAACGAGGAGCACTTGGTTAGGTGGTTGGAAATGAATGCGAAGAGGACGTGCTGGACTTTAACAGGAGCGACGGTAGCATGTGTTCTCGCGCTGTACCTGCCCCGGGTCCCGCGCGCTGTCGCTGGTGGAGACTCAGGTAATCTGCTGCGCGTGCCTTTGTTTAGATCACACGGAGCCAATCAGCTCCACTTCTCTCTCTCTCTCTCTCTCTCTCTCTCTCTCTCTCTCTCTGTGTGTGTTTGTTTTTTACTCACTGCAAAAACTGCAAAGAGATTCCAGCTGATGATGCACAGAACTGTCATAAGCTTCAGGCTTCAGGTCTGTTAGAGAGTTGGTGTAAGTTCAGGACACGAGACTGTCATGACGCAAAATGTCAGTCACCTCATCAGCAACGTCTTTTAAGATACACCATATTGCCAAAACATTTTGGGACACACCCCTCCAAATTAGGTGTTGTTTTTCAGGGGTTGGGTTTGGACCCTTAGTTCCAGTGAAATAAACTCTTAATGATTCAGCATACCAAGATATTTTGGACATTTTTTGAAGTCCTGACCTCAACCCGGTAGAACACCTTTGGGATGAATTAGAGCGGAGACTGTGAGCCAGTCCAAAACTGGGACGTCTTGCCCTTTGCAGCTATAACAGCTTCAACTCTTCTGGGAAGGCTTTCCACAAGGTTTAGGAGTGTGTTTATGGGAATTTTTAACCATTCCTCTAGAAGTGCATTTGTGAGGTCAGACACTGATGCTGGACGAGAAGGTCTGGCTCACAGTCTCCATTCTAATTCATTCCAAAGATGTTCTCTTGAGTTGAGGTCAGGACTCTGTGCAGTTCCACCACACCAAACTCACTCATCCATGTCTTTTATGGACCTTGCTTTGTGCACTGGTGTGCAGTCATATTGGAACAGGAAGGGGTCATCTCCAAACTGTTCCCACAAAGTTGTGGGCATGAAATTGTTCAAAATGTCTTGATACGCTGAAGCATTAAGAGTTCCGAATAGGGAAGGGTAAGAATTGTACTATAGTCAGCCACTAGTGGGGCTCAGAGACATTTTGGCTTTACTTTTAAATCCCTAAAAATATCCACCTATATATAGTCATTGGTTGTAGGCTAGACATTTAGTTTACAACCATTTCTGGACAGTTCATGCCCTTAAGTGACAGCAACAGCGGCTGTTACAGAGAATGCAGAGTCAGGCTTTATGCAATAGTGGTAAGTTGACTGCACCTGCTGCCCTGACTTGTATAACCAGACAGATCTCTGCATGCAGGACAGCTCAGATTGGTTGCTGGGTCACTAGGCAAAAAAAAAGTCCCCGAAGGGGTCTATGCATTCACTAAGTTAGCAACACTGGCTCTGTCACACCTACTTTATTTTAGGATGGACTGTTAATTAGCTGATTACTAGAATCTGATGTTTTGGGAGCGTTTAAAATGCAAGAATGGGCAGGACAGGGGGTACTCTAGAACCAGGGTGGAGAACGTGATGTTTAATCAATCAATAAGTATAATATTGGAGAAAAAATACAGTCTAGGGATGTGGCAGCTTAGTGATTAAGATATTGGACTACTGATGGGATGGTTGTGAGTTCGAATCCCAACTCTTGAGCCCTTGAGCAATGCCCTTAATTGTGATTAATTATAAGTCACTCTGGATAAGGGTATCTGCCGTAAATGTAAATATTAGGGGAAAGCTTGTACATTCAGCCTGCATGTCTGGCCTCAAGCAGCACAGAGCTTTCATAGCCTCTCATAACCTTTTTCTCCTCAGCTGCAACTTTTTATTTTAATGAGCTAGGTAATGTATGCTTTCTTGTTTCTATTTCCCGTTCAAACAGAGCTTGTTTTTCAGTAACCACAGCCAGTTATCTCTCACTGCAACTGTCTGATCAAGTAGCAGTTCTATGGAGTAATAGTCCTCATTCTGCTGTATCACATAACACATAACCTACAGAATAAACTGGTCCCTTGAGGTTCCCTAGCTGACACCTGGCTGAACAAAGCTCTGACTGTGGCGTTGAAAACACACAAGTGTCTCAATGTCCTTGTATGATGTCAGTAAGATTTCCCTTTACTGGGACTAAAGCACCAAATATGTTTAATCATCACAATTCCTGTTAACAAAGTGAGCATGGATGGTACACCAGGCCTTCTCGTGGTGCACCTGTATCTAACCTCACTAATGTGCTTGTGGATGAAACACATCCTAGGGGGTAGGGGGGCTAAATTAGGAATGGTTTGGTTCAAAAATGACACGTGTATGACGTTTTCCAAATCCTTTTGGCAATACAGCATAGCTGTTTGTGGGGATTTTCACCATATTTTTGTGATATGGCAAATTTCTGGCTTACAAGGTAAATAGAGAAATGTGTCTAAAATATGTGCCTTTAAACAGGGGGGGTGGGGGCATTGCACTATCCAGATTTCTGTTCTGGTAACTTCCTCTCTGGTTCCAGTCCACACTGGCATTTTAGAGTGGAAAAACCCAATCCCTGAGCATGGTGCACAGAAACAGTGCAGGACATGGGTGTGATAGAGTCCAATGAATGCTCAGCAGAATATTTCCAGGTTTCCGTCTCGCACCCCTAATCCATTTAGGTGTGCTGCACCCTGGAGAGGCTAAGCGAGTTCCCCAAGGGACTACTGTTGTCTAGGAATTTGAGTGTGGAATTGATGGAGATTAAGGGGTAGAAAGACTGCTTTGGATGCCCAGTGCTCTACTATCAAAGAGGCACTTGGCAACTTCTGCTGCTGCTCCTCTTTCACTGTATTCCCCCTAACTTGCTCTTCACTAGCTGGCACACCTTTTTGCTTGAACCCAGAATGGCATGAATAATAATGGGAGATAACTATATATGCCTTCGTATAAAACAAAATTTGATTAAAGAGAGAGCCATGTCCTTGGAGATGTTGTGGGCCTGACCTCACCATGTGTGATTTGGTCTATATGAGCTCATGGGTGTGCTAAATCAAACAGTGAAAGCAAAGAAAATTCCAGCACTGAAGAGTCAGGAGCCTGCAATCACAGATAGAGGAGCTCCAACATGACAGCAAAACAGCCATGCTTCACTGAAATGTTGGAAGTGCCAATTTCGGAATTTCAGCAATTCACTGAACATTTACGGTTGCATCAGCAAACACAGTTTATAGGATTTTCCACTGGTTAGTCTGTTGCGTCAGCCAGCATTTCTCTGATTTTTACCATATTTTGAATTTCCCTCTATTTGCAAATAGCCATGGCGTCCTTGGGTCATCAAAAAGTCTTCTTTTGTCATAAATTAAATAAATAACCTAGTTTTATTTACACAGTCGTACTCATTTAAGGTTATTAGAGATCTATTCGAATTCTTTTCCTTGTGTGATTGCGTATATTTTGTGAAGATTTGACGTATCATACAGCCTTACTTGCAGAAGGCAGAGCATTGTGTGGAATTGAGGCTAGCATTAACACACATATGTCTGGGAAATTTATTGATTTACTATGTCGGAAAAATTAAGTTGGGTTTTTTTTTCTTGATGTAGATTAAACGTAAGTATATAAAGTATTTTTAATATAGTTTTATGTACTGAAAAACTCTTACATTTTATTGCATTTACATTGGAAATTAAAATTTCTTAAGATATCTATAAGACCATGTGGAGGTGGCTCAAGAAAATAAATGAAAGAAAACGCATTTGATTAATTAAAATGTTTGTTAAGAAATTGTATTTTGTTTGACATTGTCTTCCTTACAAGCATTTTTTTTTTGAAATTTCAGTTTGCTGAAGAGTCTTAGCAGTTCATTTCTATTTAGATTTTTTCATATTTGCATTTCTATGCTAGGTTAAGCTTGGATTTAGTTCACTGACACAGTGTACATGTTCAGGTTCATAGTCAAGCCTTTAACGAATGACTGCAAAATTTCTTCACCTGCTCTGCACTGGTGATCAGTAGCTGATTCAAACACAGTGCTTGAGGTTCATTGGAATACGTGTGCAATATCCAAGCACCCATTTCCCGAAATCACTTCCTGTTCTGGCCAGTAGATGGCAGAGTTTGGTGTTAGTTATAAACTACTGACAAGTTCATTTGTCTTTGCATCTCAGCCTCATTGTTTCAGTTTATGTATTGTTCATTTGTCCTGTTTGAGTCTGTGATGTTTGCTTGTGTGTCTTTTATAGAGAATCAGGAAAAAAAAGAAGGCTTGAGAAAAAGGAAAGTACACTCAGACGTACGGTTGAGGATGTTAAAGGCTTTAAAATATCAGTTGTTGTGGTGTGTGTACTTTGTGTGGCATTGCATAAAGACCTGTGGAAGGGAATGGATGTGGGATGGTGTATACATTATTGGATGAGTGAGGAGGCTTGTGTATAGAGTGTGTTTGAATATGACTGCATTCTGTCTGCGAATGGGGACGGTGGAGAGACTGAATGTGTTTGCGTGTGCGCACGCGTGCATGCCAGTGCCTGCCTGGGGATCAGGGGAGCGTCACGCGATGGAAGAGAATGAGCGTGTCGCTTATGAAGTGTCACACTGGGAAGATTTGCAGGTTTTGATCCGGGCAAATTAATGCAAAACCCCAGTGCAAGTATTTGATTTGGGAAAACTTTCGGGAGCTGACTTGTCTCTTAATAATAATTATTGGGTTTACATTAATTTCCCTCTCTGTTATTTCTACCACAGGAGAGTTGATCACCGCTGCTTGTGAGCTGGGGGTAAGCATTAGCCGTTATTGTTTAATCAATTCACTCATTAACTCTTAGAAGCATTAAGGAAGTTTAATTAAGTATGTGGGGAGAAAAAAAATGGTTGATTAATTTACTTTGCAGGCTACAGGTTTTTTTTTCTTCTTCTTCATCCCCTTTTTATGTTCTTCTTTTTCTAAGTTAGGAGTAGAGAATGCAATAATTTGCTACCCCGTTCTTTAAATCCAATTAGACAGAATGGTAAGGCAATGGCTTTTGTAGGCTTTGCCTTATGTATAGTATAAGGCTCATTATTCTCAACCTCTCTGCTTTTTGTGCATGCATGTGTGTGCTTGTGTAAGCCGCGAAGAATGAACCAAATCGGGTTAACAGTTATAATAAGTTTTATTATTTAATAAAGTTTATTACGCTGCCGTGATCCTTTTAGGGAGGCTGTGGCAGTGTCAGTATGCCAGTAATCCCTCGCTCCCTCTGTCCGTGTGGCCTCGGGCTGGAGCGCTCTCTCCGGGCAGTAGGCCGCTGGCTGTACCCTACCCCTCCTCCCTCGAGCACTGGATCTACTCCTTTAAGCTCCCTGAGGCATGCCCGCCACACTCCATCCCAGCTCTCGACCTGTGTGTTCTACACTTCTGCAGTGTACCACACACACACAGGCACAATTCTGCTTCCCTTTCCACCTTCCTCACCATACACTCTGCTAACACGCATGCCTGAATGATATCACCACACACACACACACACACCCCTCTATTTCCACCTCATGATCACCTTGTTGGCACTGCAGGGTGCCCTTCCTGACCCTACCATCTGTTTGCCATACTGTCTCTGTTTCTTCTGTCCTTTCCGTGCCCTCTGTTTCTCTCACACTCTCTTTCATTCTCTTCTCTCCATCCCACAGTGTGCCATGTTATTTCTTTTTTTTCTCCCTTTCCCACAATATATCATTTGTCAATAATTACCTCAAGGTCTTTGCAGTATTCATATTCCAGCAGCAATAATGCAAAAACAAAAACACAGCAGAACACATTTGTTTATGCTCCATTAGCAGTCTGACCAAATTCCAGTGTTTTCTGTGGGTGTGTGTTAATAGTGTAACTGGCATGCTCCATTTTTTTTAAACCCCACTTTGCTTTAATACATACGTTGCGAGACAATGTGTGATTATGGTGTATAACAATATATAGACAACATTTTCTTTCTGTGTACATAATGCTTTAATCAAACGCATATATTTTTTTTGGTCAGCACACATGCTAAGTCATACTCTGTCATTTTTCTTAAGGATTGTGTATCTTCATACAGAGCTCTTGTGCTCTCATTCTCTCATCTCTCAGACATCCCCTTACTGTAGAGTGTACTGTGTGTCTCTGCCATGCCTCTGTGTGTTATCAGGCCAGTAGGAGAGCGGCAGCATTTAATAGCTCAGCCCTTATCGCTCCTGAGGGGACTTAGTGCCTAATTGCTGGGAATGCAACGAGACAGCAGATCAGGGCTTTGGAGGGTTATCAGGAGGAGATGTGTATGTGTCTGTGTGTATGTGTCTGTGAGATTGATGCTGAGTAGCTGTAACTAATAAAACAGAGACTGTCCTTGAGTAGAGAGCAGGAAGAGGATAAGAGGGGGGGGGGGTCAGGTCACATTCATCCTGTGCTTCTTTTTTTTTTTGTTGCAGTATGTCAGTTTTCTGAATGTTGTCTTCTCTCAGGTGGCCCATCCCCCTGGATATCCTCTCTTCACCATGTTGGCCTCACTGGCCCTCCGTCTGGTTCCTGCCACTTCTCCTGCACATGCCATCAATGTGCTGTGTGCTGTGCTGGGGGCCATGGCTAGCGGGGCGCTCTGCTACACTGTCTGCAGGTAGGAACCTCTCACCTGTGAGTATAATACAGTACTATAATACAGATTCTGTCTGATCAAGCCTTTATGCAATGAAAACAGGAATAGAAAGGGGCAGTGCTTCTGCATGTTATTCATTAGGGATGCATCAACACAATTTTATCAGACCTTGTGTGAATGCATTTTATTTTGTTTCTCGTTAATACTGATATAGAATTATTATTATTATTATTATTATTATTATTATTATTATTATTATTATTATTATTATTATTATTATTATTATTATTATTATTAATAAATCACGGAACATGATATTTAGCTCTGTTTTATGTTTGAAATGTTCTGTATAAAATTGTTTGCATGCCTGCTCATTTATACCTGCTGCCAGGCTCATTCTTTATAGCATAAAGTATTACTGGTGGGTTTTGTTCCATGTTAGAAAAGTTCTTCTGTACAGCTCTATATAAATTGTTTTTATTTTCGTTGTTATTTTCACCCCTCAAGCACTGACTGCAGACATTAGATTTTGCCTAGCCAGTGTTTCTTCTAGAGTCATTTGTGTGCTAGCAGTGAACTCCTCATGCTGAGATGTATATGTTTGAGTTAGGGTTGCTTGTATAGTGGTAAGATGCTATAGTACACTTTGCAGTCTGCTTTTTGATTTTGATTGCCATCAGATATCCTGAAATAGATGCAGATTGCTCTCATTTTGTTTCATCCTGTTCAATAGAACAATACTGAAACCTTTGTATTTACTGATACTGATACCCATTGTGTATTATTCTCTTTAAAAACTTTAAAATTTGTTTTTTTTTTCATGTTTTATAGTTAAAATCTTTCACGCAAACCTACTTGCATTGTTACTGCAATTTATAAATATAAAAACATATGTCCTAATAATCTAATTTATCCATTTTTATAAATATAATAAAATAAATCCTAACAAAAGCAGTGTAACAAAAAATTTTTCCAAAGATTTTCCAAATCTTATTCCACTCATTACCATTTGTCACATCCACTGTTGGTTAAATATTGATACTGGATACGGATTCGTGCCATCTCTACTGCCATCTCTATTGTTTTTCTAAGAAATATGAGGACTGATATCTGATGCCATTACCAGTATCAATGCATTTCTAATATTTATAGCCAACACCAGGTAAACAAAAACTGCAGCGTCAGTTCATGTACAATATTCTTTTATTTAAAACGTTAAAAAGCTGAGAAATCCTACCAAACTATGTTTGCATGTTTGCATCTGCACATATTAATACATTTCTTTGCTGTTCAGGACTTCCTTAATGACGTAAATATTGTATGACTTGCCTGAGGTCAGAGGAGCCGCTTCAGTAGAGTTTGTAAACCAAGCTGACCAAAGATTTGCCCTGAGGCCACTTGTAAAATGCAACTCCTGCTCTTAATCCAGAAAGGATTTAGATCCAATTTTGGATTAAGAGACTAAAAAGTCATTACCCATATCCTGGGCTTCCACCTCCTTACATCCCTGCAGCTGATAGGGGATACACACACACACACACAGACACCCACACACTTGCACACAAAGATGCAGAACAGATTACATTGGTGCCACACATTCCAGTGCAAAAGCCCTCGTTGCTCTTATTTGTCAGTATATAATCTATATTTTCAACTGATTGTATAATAGGTTTTAATGGTTTGTGGTTTTGGCCTCTTGCTCATCTGCTGGGCTGAGAGCTGGAACTGGCAAGCGTGAGATGCCAGGGCTGGGAGGGGGAGACATTTTGGGGCATCAGAGCTTCCGGCACAGTCTGGGATGCCCTTCTGGATTGGCATTAGGGTCTTCAGGTATACACTCTATGCCTGGTGGGAGAGCTGAAATGGCATACCACACCCAGCAAGAGCACTACTGGGCAGGCCTGTCCCCACACTGCCACCCTGGCAACTTGCGCCACTTCATTCCACTGCGCCTATATGCACTTTGTCATCTTAAAGTTGGGGATGTGCATATAAATTGTGTTATTTAAATAACGTGAGTCAGTAAGATACATTAAGGTGCCATTGTCCAAAAAGTGTTTTGCAATAGTGTGCTAATTTCTTCAATTTTAATTAGCAATATTTTAAGAAAAGCATTGCATTTAAGTTTATATAGAATCTCTGGCTGAGAATGTGAGTTAAACAAATATATGGAGTAACTAACAAACACCGCATGAACCCAGTTATTATTTCAATTATTCAAATGAATTGGAAGATCCACAGCATCATGAGTCTTTGATGTTCCAAGTCAAATGGGGTGGATGTCTGTGTATACTGATGGGTTTCGAAGCCATTTCCTTTCAAAAACTGAGTTACCCGCGTCTCAAACCCATCACTTGGCCTCCCTTTGATTTGTCAATTACTGAAACACTTTTCTTAACTACATGGTTGATAGCCAAATTGAATGTCGTATTATGTTTCCACACTGGTGCTTGATGAGACTTTGAGGTAGGCCGGCCTCAATAATAATGGTAATTGTTGAATGTTGCTTTCAAACTTGTAGGGAATATATAGTTATTTGAGAGCTTTGAACTTCTAGTTCATGAGAAATATTTTCTACTCATTAAAATAATAATTTAGATTTTATTAATACAAATTTTAAGTCTTCTGAAGATATATTTTTCCTAAAGCATTCTAAAGTTTCTGATAGACAATTTACCTAATAAATAAGCAGCAACTCTCATTTATGTAGATCATTTACACTACCAAGAACGCCATGCCATTCAGGTATTCTTAAATACCTGTGCTGAATTTGGTTAGTCTTCTAGTCCTGGTACCCTGTGAGTTGAACCGGGATGTACAGTACTGGTGGAGATAAATGTATTGAGGGCCATTGAAAGAGCAAACACAATCAGATAGATGTCCTGATGAATGTCTCTGGCTAGAATTGCTTCTTTAGGCACAAGAGTTTTCAGTAGTAGACTAATGATGTGTGAAGTTTCTCACTCTTTTCAAAAGTCCTTTCCCCGGCTCATTTATGAGGCGAACCGTTTAAGTAGGTTTAAAATTCATTTTTATTTATTTACCCACAGTAATGTTTTCTTATCACAAATTAACTGAGTGAACGTTTTTGTTCATTTACTCATTTTCATTAAGTGATGCTTTTCAGTAAGCAGTAGAGCAGTGAAGCCAATCCCAGCAACAGTGGGCAGAAGAATTAACTCTGGATGGGACAACAGTCAATGGCAAGGCATTATGCACACACACATTCCTATCTAGCTGCAATTTAGCATAGCCAAGCTGCTTATCTGCATATTCTTGGACAGTGGAAGGAAACCAGAGAACTTGAGAACCAGAGAAAAGCCACATGGACACAGGAAAAACATGTAAAGCTTCATGCAGACAGTAACCCAAGCTCCATGCACAGTTTAAGATTAGATGAGATGATAGTTTATATTTTTAGATTTGAGCTTTTTTCCTACTTTATACTATGTCTGCTGTCTACTATCTTATTACTCGCTAATACTATCAAGTCACCACTTCACCTACTTTCACTGGTATGTTTATGCAGTGGAAATGTGACGTGCACTCAGCCAGGATATTGACAGACCCGAGTTCCCATTTGTTGCTGAGCTGTGGTAATCTGTGCTGTTTGGTGAAGAACTGCTATTAGATGATTCACAGTCTATTTTGAACACGTAAACTGAACAACAATGAATAGTAACCATTTTTATAAAAATCCTATGAATCAATGGATATTTAATCAGTAAACAACTATCACTCAGCATTTTCCACACCTTCCTGAGAACTTCATTACATAACACAATCAGCCATGTGGTCTAAAAGGGACTCCACCCATCCTCCCTGCTGCTTATTCGCCCAGGCCTCTCTCTTCCACACATGCGATGGTACACACCTGCCAAGATCAGGCTGGACCTGAGTACAGCATCTGATTTCACAGCTGGCTGCGCTCCAGAGCCCACCTGTCTCACTGTGTATTTGTTTTTCTAGGGGCCTTCACCATATGGATGTAACTCTGCTCTTCACATCATAGCTTCTCTATCAGCTTTTTAAATCAGGTCCTGTTAATGTTGCATGTGTGAGTGATTTCAGACTATTTGAAATGTTTAAGTTCTTTACGTTTGATATATACCAATCTTCATTTCTGTTAGCAAGGCTTATTAGCACATTCAAAATGTTTGCCTTAACCTAATGGTAAGCCATGCCCGGTGTCATATCACACACCGAGACACTGCTGATACATGGCCACCCTCAGCATGACCAATGCTTCATTTGAGATACATGCAGTAATACGCCTTAACAGATATTTAATAAAGACGTCTTTTACTCTGATTATTCGGTTCAGAATAAAGGGAAATACAGTTATTTTACAGTATTATACAATTACTCTAATTTCTCTTTGCCTGGAGGCCCAAGATTGTGTCTGCCACACTGGAAGTCAGTATTACATCCATATTACATTTCTCCATCTCCACAGGCACTTCCTAATAGCAGTCGCCAAGCAAGGAGAGGATCAGCATTTGCCTATTACCATATGTTCAAAATTAATACAGTCTATACAACTGTGTATAATTCAGAACCACGGATGCCTAATGACTTTGCTGCAATAATGATGGTGGAAGAAATTACTGAATGACTTACACGCTTAGAGTCTGTTTGTCCACATGGTGCGGGTAGTTAGGGGATTAAAGATGGCTTGCTGTGGGAAATTGTTTTAGTGTCCGTATTGTTTGGGGAATGATTAATTTTTAGAATACACTGCACAGAATGCTCTATAATGTCCTGTTTCAACCTTTCCTCTCACCTTTAAACACCCCTCAGCGGTTCTCATAGACATCGCTCATATACTGTAAGTTTGAGCGGGGTTTTTTGTTGCAAGATATAATACAAATATCAGTTCTTGTGCTACTTCTTTCTTTTTAATACTTGTAAATCAGTGGTTAAAAAAAAGTGATGTCATATACTGTAACACTATTTCCTGCTCCAGTGGATGCTTTGTAATATGTGGAGATACTTTTCAGAGTAAGTACTCAAATCCATTATAATGGATCAAATATGTAGCACCTTGAATTAACTGATGATGATTAATTATTCACTGTTTATATCACTCCTACTGTTTAACCCCTTAAACTCCTAAAGCTTTTCTGGGGTCCAGAATTATATTAATTATATGTTGCTTATTAGTTTAACTATATTTAATGAATAATTGATAATACGTTACTGAATAAAGTGCCTCACTCCAATCCAGTCAAATAAATCATGCATAGTCATAGACAGATTATTGAGTTGCTTAAGTCAGTTTTCTGGTTGTGCCATTGGCAAATTAATATATTACTTTGTATTTTCTTGTTTTTAGACTGAAGGCTGACAGCTCATTTGTGAGCATAGTTGAGGTCATGAAATCCTAATGTGAATGTGGTATATGGGCTATTTTAATCACACTTTTTTAAATTGTTATTTTGCGTGGTCAAAGAAATAAAAATCATGACACTGTTTTCGTTCAATTGAAACGCTCTCTTATACAGAAAACCTGCCCTCATATCAAAGGACAAGCTAATGAGGCATTCATCTGCTATGATTTAGCACAATTTGTTTTTCTTGGATAAATAGTGCACAGGTTTTTAACAGCATTTAAATCATGTAGTTATGTCTGCATACTGTTCCAGTATTAAATCTTCACTACACATATGTAACTCAGCTTTGAATACGCTAACCGAATGATAACGAAGGTGCAAGTTTAAGAAGTTAACAGTAAATATCCTATCAATCTAACATAAATGGGACACATGAGAAGGAAATATACATTACATATTTTACCACCTTTCCACTCTTCTTAGAGAACAACTGTTTATGCTGATGGTCTGTATGAAAAGATAAGCGTATGATATATGTATGTATAACTACCTCTGCATGAGTGAGTGCTGATTTTTGTTGAACAGCTGCAAAGATGAGCTACAGAAGTGCACACAGCAGCATCTCAGACAGCACACTGAGATAAAAGCATGTATGCCTCTAATGCTGCACTGGAGTGTCACTCATCCTCTCTTATCACAGAGCTGAGAGAGAGAGAAGCAGACAGAGATGGAGAGGAAGAAGGAGAGACCCGGGTGGTCCTGCAAGTATATAAACGAGAGCCGTGTAGCATGCGGCTCATCACACCTTCCCTTAGACAAACTGACACTCGTAAATAGAGAGATGTCAAGCGTCATTAGAGGGATAGAGATTTAAGGAGGGGAGTGAATGCAGCTGAGCACTCCTGTCAACCTCAGCTGCTGGCGTTTTGGGGGAGGTTTAAATCAGGCTGGATGTGATGTTTCACACTGAGGGCCCCTGCCTCTGGATGGAACTCCTGCTGTAGCCCCCTGATTCCAGAGTGTGCTGGGGTTAATTGACACACAGGGGGGGTAGATTTGAAGGTGTGTGTGTGTGGGGGGGTCTGCACCTTAACCAAAGTGCTTGTGGTTACTTTTCACTCTTCTATCTGTGTGACTCCTGAGTAGCTGATATCTCCAAGTATTCCTCTGGTTCTCTGACACCCCATTAGTGTGAGTGCACACTTGCATCCACATACCCAAACCCGCTTCTTATTGTGTTGAAATTGGGAAAAAAATAAAAGGAATGTGAAAATAAGGTTGGGGGAGAGGAGGAAGGCGAAACAGTCAAAGAGTTCCACTCCCCCCGTATTCTTCTTTTTTTTCCATCGTTACCCTTCTCTTCTCTCTCTTTTTTCCAGACTTACTTTGCTTTCCCTTCGAAAGCTCCATTGTTCCCCTTCGCCTAAGTCTCATCAGGCTCTTTTGTGGCCGACTATCACAGCGGCAGGCAAAACGGCACTGGAAACGTCTAAATGGTATCATGGCTTGCGATTAAGCGTGCGCGCTGCAGCAGTGCTGCCGCTGCTTATGAGTCAGGTCTGATAAGGCGGGGGCCCTGCTCTCTACTCAATTTCAGATACCGTTAATGGAATCTGTCTTGTGCGATTGTAATGTGAGAGCGCCTAATTTGCCATGGAGCTTGAAGCTGTCAGCGGCAAGGGATTGCAGGGTCAGGAGGGACCTGGCAGCCGCTTGGCCCGCGGCGTGTATCTGTGCTGCTGAATAGAGCAGCTCTCTGCCTGTCACTTAGCTGATAGGCTGATGAGGACTCTAAGCCACTCGCTACAATGAGGAGAGGGCCATACCGCCTGGCTACCCCCCCAACTTTAATTGTCAAGCTCGCTAAAATTTTCCAAACCAATGTGCTAGACAGAGTTCCCCCCCCCTCTCCAGCTCTCTTCCAGGCATCATTCTCAACTTTTTCTTCTGCATTTCTATCCGGTCTGGTTCCTATCTTCTGGCTTCCTCTTCCCTTACACACATTCTGATTCTCCTTGCTATGTGTGCTCCTGGTCTCTCTCTCCCAGTGTGTTTTACTAATAAGCATTGGGTCTTAACACAAACTTGCCTCAGTTACCGTTAAAGAGATGAGAGAGTGGTGTGTTGTTATTTTTAGGCCTTGAACAGTACTGTACAATTTGCTTTAATTAAGACTGGGTTAGTCATCTAAATATGACAACTACAGTTCTTTACAAAAGTCTAGCTAACACGATTGACTGGTGACAACAATTGCCTTTTTTCTGCTTAACCCTTAGTTATTAGTTTGTGGCTATAAGTAAAGACAATTCAAAGTGGTTGATTTCTTTTTGTAGTAGTGATTCACTTTACCGTTTTGACTAGTGCCATGGGCTAGTTATTATAAATTTAACCCTGAGAGAATGAACACACACTTCTTTGTCCTGTTCTTTTAAACATTCTGTTTTCATTGTCAATTTTTCTTTAAACAAGACATGTTGGTTGCTCATTAATCAGGCCAGAGAGGGTTAATAAAAAAGTAACTTCAAAAGCCCTGCTTTAAGTCACTTTGGATAAGGGCATCTACCAAACAGTAAATGTAATAAAATAGAAAAAACAATAGAGCAGTGAAAATTCCCATTTTAACCTAACTCCCCCCCCCAATCTCTCTTAGCTTAATTTTGGGTTGTTTTTAGCTAAATAATTTATATTAATGCATGTGATTGGATAAACTGATTAATAAAAGGATCAAGCTTGAAAACAGAACTATGGCTAGTTTGTAAATGCATAGCGACACTGTTATAGTATTTTTAAAAGTACTTCTGCAAACTTCTGTTTTGCCAATGTTATATTCAGCTATTACAAGTATTGAATGAGATCATGACATGTATGGTAAATTTTGCTAATAATGTACCAGACAAAGAAGAAAAATTTCCATTACAGAACAGTGCAGAGCTATTCAATTTCAGCTAATATTGGGCCTTTTGGTGCGGGTCAAACCCCCAGCGTGACCACCAGCTGCCGCACCAGGCTGTTCACTACCATATGGCTGCTGGTTACTGCATATACACTCAAGTTGAATAAGTATGTACCAGACACTTGTGTAATAATAAGGCATGTTTTTGTGGCATTATATTTTCTCTGTGGTCTTACTTTGGTATTTTCTAAAGGGATTGATGGTCTGTTTCTCTTTATTCTGACAACAGTGGCACCAAAGTAACCTCACTCCATTACTGTCATGTAGTGCAAAAGTCAGACTGTAATCCACACCAGTTTGGGGATTAAGGATGTGTAGCTTTGTTTATTAGCTGCAATAAAACAGAAGCTTAGTGGTAATCCCAGAGAGAAAGTTGTCTGAGTGCAGTGACTGTGTGCTCCTTCTCTCAGAATGGCTGGGCCCGGGCCGGGAGCTGTGCTAGCAGGTGGAAGCTTCGCTCTATCCAAACTCGTGTGGCAGTGGTCACTAGTGGCTGAAGTCTTCTCACTAAATAATCTATTTGTGGGGATAATTTTCTCCCTCTCGGTTTGCTTCCATAATGCAGAGACTGTGGACCAGAAGAAAAAGGTAATTAATGATATTTCTGCAATGCAATGTTTAAGATTTGCTTATGTCATTACTCATTTTGTCATTTTTTCAGTTTGCTCTGTGGGGGGCGCTGTGCTGTGGATTGAGTCTGTGTAACCAGCACACTCTGGTTGTGTATGTGCTCTTCATCATTCCCTGGGCTCTGCTCCAGCTCTACACTTATGATGTGAGTAACATGTACATAGTATTTTAGCACCTATTTGTGTTTAAATTAAACATAATAGAAGAATGTACTTTAACAGCACATTATACTATACTGGAATATTCATTTTTATAGAAATTAAAGAGAAATATTCATAAATGCCACATTCTTGGCTCTTGCACTCAGCCTTCAAAGTCAATTGGATTGTAAACCAATTAAGAGGGTATTGGATTAAAATATCTGATACTCTGTTTAGGAACTGGCAGGCTGTTCTGTAGATTATTGGACATCCTGCATATCTGAGAAAGGAAATCATCAAGCTCTTTAAGTAGTCATGAACTAAAACATTTGCTATTGATATCTTTGCATTACTTACATTAATTAGTGAATTGCAATGTATTTGTAAAGTATTTGTTAAAATAGCTGAATATTTCTTCTTTCAGGGGTTGTGCTTTTCATTCATAGTGTCACTGGGTGTGTGTTTTCTCGCCGGATTCTTGCCCTATCTCTACCTGCCCGTTTCCTCATACGTAAACGTAGCTAGATGGACTTGGGGAGACCAGACGACTCTCAGCGGCCTGCTTACGCACCTGCTCAGGGCTGAATATGGCACCTTCAGTTTGGTACATTCTCTCACTTAAATACAGTAAATACGGTATATGCATATGTTCAGTAAGCTGGCCTAATCTTAGCTAACACTTGACTTTGGAGAATATTTATGCCCTTATGCAGTTTTTCTTCTGTGTGTCTTTCTTTCTTGCTTTGTTTAGGCTAAATCTGAGGGTAAAGTTAAACTGATGAAGATGCTACAGTGAGTATATCAGCTGTAGACTGAGCTTTAATATTGTCATTACAGCTACAGAGATGAAGACATTTCTGTTTAGTGCTGTTCATAAAGCTTCGGATTTCAGCAATTTTAAAGTTTTTGACACTTTCACTTAATAACTAAATAGCAGGTGTTATGTATTTTAAAGTAAACTATTCAAAAAATGCTAAAGAAGCTAATAGAAACTGCTTAGAAACATGTTAGTATCTTTACACGAAATATACCACGATACTAGCAGTGAAAGTTTTGGGTGTCACATCATTTAATTTCAGCTGATTTACCAAAATCATTGAGCCTATTTTGTGAAATGCAGTTTAGTGAAGTACTGAGAATGTCTCTGAATTAAATGGAAATTTAGGGTTGTGATTTAGCTGACTTTATCCCCAAAACAAATGTATATGACTGTAAATACCCAGAGATTTTAAAGCTGTATAAAAGTCACATTTTCTAATTCAGGGACGCTTTAAGAAATATCCAACATTTCATTACACAAGAGTAAGAGTTTGAGAAAACAGCAGCCAGAGAACAGCAAGCTTGGACAATCCAGCGAATAAATGTGCCATAGGGAGATGACATTTCTCTGTCTTTTCTATGTCAACTTCAGTGCTTTGTTCGCCAAGCTTCCCTGTCCTATCCTCAACTGTTTGGGGAAATATTAGTCTAAATGTAAATATTTGTTTCATATTTCCAAACTTACTGAAGACAAAAGCACCAAAAATCACTTCCGTCCTATGTTTTATTTTTTCCCTAGGAATATGAAATAGAAGGTGCATAGGTTTCTCATTCAATATACTTGACAATGAACAAAATAAAACAGTTGCTGAAGATAAGTGAAGTGCATTTAATGCTGCATTTGTTTTCTTTCAGCGCTCAGTGTAATCACTGTGTGGATGACCTCTCTGTTCCTGTGCTCGTGTTAGCTGTATTGGCTCTGCTCCACGCTTTATGTAATAGGTGAGACTCAACAGGAAAGACTGCGTGTGAACTGAAAATAGAAATTGCTGCTTTCAATAAGTTTCCCTCAGACGTTGTGTATTTACAAGTGAATGGCTTGTGAGAATTGACAAGTTCTGCTTTTTTAAGGACGCATCACCAGTGCAGCTGACAGAGAATTTGATGTTGCAGGAAAATGTGCCCTTATGTTAGAGTCCTGTCTATTCTCACCCACAGGAGATGGCGTGTTTTTGTGTGCCTGATTGCTGTTATGGCGAGTGCCTATTCTGTGTTCTTTGCCTGGAGAGCCAACCTGGACATTGAGAATCCCCTGCTGTTCGGAGTTGTGAGTGTCAAGTGTGTCTGTAACAAACAGATGATTAGTTTCAGTTATGCATGGACTGGAGGTACCTATGATATCAGCACTGCATGAAAGATTTACGCACTGCAGCTCCAAATAATTTCTTTTTAATTTTGTCTACTCAGCAAGATGTTGAATGAAATATGTGCACATCTGTAGGTGGAGCGGTTCTGGCTACAGGCTGATGCTGGTGTGTGTGTTCTGGCTGGTGTGGGCCTGAACTGGACTTTGTGTTTTTTGGAGAGATGGCTGGGGCTGAGATCTATGTGGAACGTGGGAGCCTGGCTCATCACTGCAGGACTTCTCTCACACACAATTCACATAAACCAAAGGTGAACATGCATGTGTGCCTCAGAATGAATTCACTGAACAAAGCCATATGCAGTTAATTCCTGAATTACTGGCACATTTTAAAAGAATGGAGAAATTCATTTATTTATTCATTCATCTTCAGTAACCACTTTATCCGGGTCAGCGTTGTGGTGGAACCCCGTAGCGATTTAGTGTAGCCAATCCACTTACTGGCATATTTTTTTGTAGGCATAAGGAAACTTGAGAAGCCAAAGAATCCCACAGTGACACTGAGAGAACATGTAAAACTGCACATAGACAGTGACTTCAGTTCAGGTTTGAAGGGGGACCTGGGAGCTGTGAGGTGGCACTAACTTTTTAACTTTTTAGTTACAGGAGTCCACATGATGAGCAAATAGATATATTTTCCAGCCTTGTTAGATATTAAAGGAAGAAGTTCACTCTTTCTATTCTGACAAGATAAAGCCTCATCTAAAATCATCACAGAGGGTGTGGATAACTTTAAAAACAAGAAACAATACTATTAAAGAACATTTTCTTTAATTGAAATAAGCTATATGGGTGTGTTGAAGCTCAAAATTTCACTCATTGCACATGTTAAGTGAGGGAGTCAGTTATTCTGAAACTGAATGTAGGTGTTAAGACACTGCTTAAATGTGGTAGTATTTTTATATAATAGAGGTAAAGTTTTAATCATGATGCCTCAAAGCTAACACAATGGTTTAAACAAACTGTTTCCAGGTATTTTTTTATATTGTATTTGTTGTTATATCCATTCCTCTGTTCCTCTGTTCAACTCTGTTTCCCGGGGTTGTAGGTTTTCACTGTGCTTCGGACATGGTAGTCACTCACCTAATTATTCGTCACGTCCATGCTTCATCAAACATCAAAAGCTCCCGAGCTCATAACATTCCGTCTCTTTTTACTCTCTGCTTGATTTGCTGTCCTGGCCACGCTAGTCATGCAGATTAAAGCGCCGGCGCTCTGTGGTTGATTAGGCGTACTGGCCACAGCAGTCGCATAGATTACAGCCGTATGGTTGGTGCCTCGCACCGTGCCACTTTGATCAGCCTGCTTGGAAGGATGTACTTGTTGGCGCTCATCACACCTGTCAGAGGCTGATTACAGAGGCAAGGCGCTCAGCTGCATCATCTGAGAAAGTTTAACATCATTCATTCACTCTCACGCTGGCTGTGAGTGGGAGAGGAGCTGACAGCAGACCAGCTGGAGGTGTGATAGTGTCATGGATCTCCTGTACTTTTCAATGCCTACAGAGTTATCTGGACTGTGTACCTCATTTTTGTAATCATGAGAAAATTCTCATACATTCAGCTGTATAAGTTAGTGGTTGTTTATGAGCATCCTGGTTTGTTTAAATGGTGCTAGTGCAGTGTATCTTGAAGTTCTGAGTGCTTTCAAGTGCTATAATAGAGTGTATAAAATGTGTGTGCTTCCAGAGAGCTTGATCAGAGTGAGAACGATGTTGTGGAGAGATTCGCCCGTGAGCTCATTTTCTCATTCCCAGAGAGCTCTTTGGTGCTGACCAGGGGAGATCTTCCTGGTAACACACTCCGCTACCTGCACTACTGTCAGGACCTGCGGCCAGACCTCAGCCTCGTCGACCAAGAGGTTTTGCAGCATTTTATTATTAAATTTAATGCTCTTTATTGCTGATTTAAATATTAGGTTTTCACGCCGTTGCTTTTGATTCTCAGATGATGACTTATAGCTGGTATGTGCCTAAGCTGCAACAACATCTTTCTGGGGTAAAGTTCCCTGGGCAAGTTTGGGATCCAGTAATCACTGAAAAGAAGAATAGCTTTAACATCGAACAGTTTATCCAGCACAATATACAGTGAGTTTAACTTGCGCGCACACACACACTATACTATTTTCAGTGATGTTCTGCAAAATAATCTTCCAGCTCAAATACAAGTCAACATCTTGCAGGTCATGATGCCACAGATTAATTTCATTAGGTCATACTAGATAGCTCAAAGAATAAATAGAGAGGAAGGTGAATGAAGAGTCTGGTTATTTACTCCCTCCCTCCACTAGACGGCAGCATTTCCTTGCCAGAGGCTTGGAGCCTGGGGCTTTAAGCACTGTAGGCTCTACCCTAGGGACTTGAGTGCTTTGCAGCAGGAAAAGAAAAAAAGGGGAATGCATGACAATCGCCGGATAGGAATCTGTACCTAGTTGTAGTCTACAGAAACAGCTGACTGTGTAAACTGTTCAAGCCTTCCGATAGCTTTTTTTTTTTTTATAAGATCTTCTGTAAGCAAACAGGAAATCGTTCATTTATTTCTAGGATTGACCAAAAAATCAGAGAAAAATTAGGAAAAAAAAGTGAGAGAGTGCTGTGAGATATGAAGGCAAAGAAAATCCTGGTGCTGTACAACTAATTTGTCCTGGCCGTGGCATTGAAATTAAATTACTTATTTTTTTTCTATATTTTGGGTAATAGAACCATATTGCAGGCATGTACAAAGAAAATATTAGAAAGATGGCAGGATTGGTCAAGAGAATCTACAGGAACAGACTTGGCTGACTTGTAAACGTATATGTTATTTTATTCAGTGTTCACTGAGAACACTGTTACATTTACATTTCTTTCATTCGGCAGAGCAACTTACACTTTATCTAATTTTATGCAACAATTGCTCAGGGTCCCAGCAGTGGCAGCTTGGTGGATCTAGGATTCGAACTGACAACCTTTCAAGTAGTAGTCCAACACCTTAACCTCTAAGCTACCACATCCTACAATAACAGCTGTTTGTGCGCTCACCAAAACAACAAATTATCAAGACTCTGAATAACAAAATCTTGGAATCTTGACTTGGAGTCATGGGCCTCTCATAACTCACTTGTTGTGTATTTGTGTGTCTCTCTATGTGCTTGCATGCAGCCGGCCTGTGTTTGTTTGCATTGGCTTGTCGGAAGGAGACCCAAGTTGGGAGAAGACCTTCTCCCTTTGGCCGTGGGGGGTCTGTGAGCAGCTGATGCCTCTTACGAGCCGCCTGCACCCTGTGGAGTGGGCACAGCGCACACAGAATCTGTACAACTGGACTGAGCCTCATAACAGGTACAATGCATGCTCCATGTTCACATGATGCATCTGCTTTATATTCTCATATCACCTGCTAATGGTTTTCTAGAAATGTTGTGTATTGGCTCATACAATTCAGATACAATATCTGATGCTATCATATACATATTTCATATTTTTATTTTTTAAGTTTCAAGATATTTTCTTAAAATGATTCCTGTTAAACTGAAATCTATAGAACACAATACAACAATTTTTTCCTGCCGCATCTCTCTCTTCATCCTCCACTGCTGCTGAAGTCCACTTAACCACTGCACTGGGGTCCTGCTGGGAAGGCAGCCATCGTCTCCAGCTTCAAAGTCGTTATTAGTCTGCTGACCCCACCCTAATGACTTTCTAAACTGCAGCGTGCCGATACGTGCGTATAAAGTGAAATTAGTTCTAGTCTTCGGCGCCGAGGCTCTGCGTGCCTGCCTGGTATTCAGCGAGCTAATCGGGGTTGAATGGTGTGACATTACTCTCCTCTCGGCCGCTACAAGCGTGTCTGTCCCTGCCTGGCAGCCAGATATTAGCTGGGAAGTCACATGCTAAAATATTCCTTTGAAGGAGAGGCCGCATGGTTATGTGCGATGAAATGGAACGGAAGAAGTGCAGAAATATGTGGGTCATTTAGCACATGGGAGTGCTTTTAAAGATTGCAGGCACTGAATATCAGCTGTCACGTGTTTTTACGAGGATCTTCTGGATTGCTTGTTTCTGCCAGCAGACACTTGGATATGAGAGCTAGATACCACTGGCATGCTCAGTGCTTTTTAAGATGTATTTAGTCTCTAAACATACTACATTTTTCAAAAAAAAAAAAAAGAATTACAGCTGTCTTATTTACTTTCCAAATTAGGATTAAAAATAGAATTATATGATGTGAACAGACTACCATATAGCTATAAGGATATGCTGGGTACTATAAATATAGGGTAGAGTAAAAAAAAAAAAAATCCTTCTCTTTTTTTTTTTTTTTTTTGGTCTTGTAGCTTTCCTCCTGGCTCATGGGAACGAGTGGCCAATGAGGAAATGTGGCAGGCCAGGTAATGCTTTCCACTATAACTTCTATTGTCCAGCAAGCCAGAGACATTAAATTTCACTTGATCTCAGTGTGTGCCTGAGAATCAAATTCTCATTTCTAGAAGAACCATACATCCATTTTTTGGTTGATTTTTATAGGATGAAAATGGCATTCTTCCTCTTTGACCTTGCTGAGAGGATGGAGGGAGGGGGCCAGACTCAGCTCTATGAGCTTTCGTACAATGTGAGTATGACATAGTGGACCTGCTAGTTTTAGCCAGCTGTTAAATAGCTGATTTTAATGTCCTAATTTTATTTGAACATCATTAATTCATTTTAAGTCATAAGCTTAGTGATGTACTTTTTCCCCACTATATGTCTAAATGCGTTTTAGTTACACTTTATTACTACAGTGCTTTTAAACAGCAACTCTTCAAAGCTCTGTTGTGGTGTTTGCTCATTTATTGAGGGAATACTTAATGGCTTTCATTTATGCCAGTTTTGTTTTGTTTAAAGCCAGGAAGTGTAAAAGGAAAGCATTGTGTACCTTGCTGTCAAAATACTTAAGATCCTCTGGAATTCACCAGTTAACTATATCCAAAAACACGTGAAACAGCATTACTTATTGTCTGTATATATATGTCACGTAACATAAAAAAATATCACTTGGCTATCCTAATTATGCTTTTTTTTAATGCTAATTATGCTCTAGACTACAAACTATAGACTAAAGACTCTTGGCTTAGTTTTCTATTCAAGTTCTATTTGTACAGTTTTTTTCTACAGTGGCATTTTACTCTCTTTTTTATATTCACAGATGTATTGTCAAATCGTGAATGCCCAGATGGACTACCCTGCTAATTGGGATAAGAATCTGGCTTTGGCTGCTGAGCGCTTGCTCCATTTAGGAGGAGGGCATCATGGGCCAGAATCTCTACTGAGCAACAGTATTCATCACTTCAGCCGGTACATTGAGAGAGAACCCACGGACCCTCAGAACGAAGCGATCCGTTCTGCCATCACACACCTAAGCAAGGAGAGAGACAGACTCGGAGACCTGCACCGAAAAACGCAACATAAACCAGTATGAAATTTCGGAAAATGTGAACACTCCTTCCCATATATAGCTGTACTGTTTGAGTGAAAAGGGATGCCAGAAAGAAAGGAATACCTGATTCCTCAGGAGGCAGGTGAAAATATTAGAGGAAAGAAACCAATAGAATGGGGAAGAAAACAAACCAGCCAATTTGAGTGAGAGTCATGCAGGTCAGTGGAACAGTCTGATATCAGAATGCTGGTGCTACTGTAGCACTTAATAGATCAATTAAGCTTGAGAAACTGATAAAATGATCCTGCTTTTATTTGGGTATGTGATGATTTTATGATTATGTATAAATTATGTAAATAAATTAATGACATTTTGGAAGTATTTTTCGCTTTGTAAGCACAAGGTATGTGTCACGACTTGAAAATATTAGACACATTTTTCTGTCCGAGATGCTGGGAGGTGTTGTGTAAGGTGAGATGAAATACTATTAAGCGGACCAGGTAAAACCTTTTGGGGGAAAAAAAATTTTTGTTTTTATTTTGAATTCACTCAGAATGTCTGATATTTTTGTACCATAATAAATTGATATTATACCAGGGTTTATTTTATTAATGAAACATCTCTCTGTCTCTCTTTCACTTTCTCTTTCCCTCTCCCTCACTCATAATTATCCTTTTCCCTCCTGCTGTCATGTGTCTCTGGCTCCCACATTAGGAGCACAGCAGTCTGGGATTGAGATTGGAAGGCAACCCAATTTGGGAGCAGCCAAAGGAGATTAAGAAGGGCCCACTAATCTGGGGACAACCTCTTGAAATTGCCCATCATTTTTTTTCTTTTTCTTCTATCAGTCTCTACTGCAAAGTGTATTCGCAACCCCTTTAAACTCCACATGCCTATGGATTTGATGAGTCTGTTTATTTTATATTCAGAAATCTTGTTAAGGCTTGTAATCCCTGATGACGTGATCTAAGAATGCAGTATGTGATGCAGCCTTCCTACAAACTATACATACACACACTTTCTACCTTAATGATACATGCCTGATTTTTGTTTTGCCCATGTATCAGAGTGCTGCTCCTTAGTGAGTGGTGTCTCTTAAAATAATCACACACAATTTTGCCTTGATTTCTGGCTTCCTGACTTGTCTGCTTCTTTGCTTACCTCTCTGTCACTCCCTTTCTTCTCATCAATTTTCATTGTTGCTCTGTTTCTCCTTCTCTCATCTCAGGGATTGTGGGAACCCATGGAATCGCCGTGACCGTGGATGCAGGCAGGGCGCCACGGCAACACTGGAATGTGGGCCGCCTGAGCAGATAAGAGTGGAGAGCCCATCCAGCAGGAGGTGGGGTGGGGGGGTGGGGGGGTGACAAGAGAAAGTAAGAGATGGGAAATAAAGAGAGTGCACTGCTGGAGTCAAGAGCATGATGGGATCAGAGTAAACAAACTGGTCAATAGGGGTGTGGACAGAAAGACATTACTGAAAACACAACAAGGACATAGCTCCATAATAACAGAGAGTATGTGGCACTAACATGCAAGCAAGAGCCAAAAGAGACAGCAACAGAGAGTTGCAGTGGAACAGACACATTACACAGAGGCAATGGGAAGCCAGCCTTATTGCTCTTTGCATTTCATTTACATCCTTGGCTGTATCGACCAATCGGATTGGGAGCACAGCCTGGGGCTTAGGAGGAGAATAAAAAGACAAAAATGCCTTAGCTGTACTCATCCCTCCCTGATAATACCCCTTCTGTTTTTCTTTTTTTCCCCGCACCCGGAGAGGAGTTGATACTGTCCGAAATGCCAGAGCAGAAGCGACACCTCCGCTTGCTGTGCCTTGCTGATAGACTGCGCCGGCAGCGTGCTAAAAGAGGGCTTTAGCTGCAGGGCCTATCTCCTTCCACTGACTTGAGGGGAATGGGAGGGAGGGAGGGAGCAGAGAGGAAGGAAAGACACTATACAGAGCTAGCCCCTATTATGGAGTTCAGATGAAACTTTGGTCACTTATGCGGGTGTACACAGGAGAGTGGACATGTATATTCAGACCACTGATAAACTGCTAGAGGGGGACAGACGGCATTGACTGAAGAATAAAATGCCACGTGATCCCTGTTTCAAAATACCGAAGTCTGAATCCATCACCATTGACCGATTTTATTTCATCACTTTTGAAAAATTATTACTGATACTCATCATCTAACACTCAGCATACAGCACTGTCTCAGTTAATACAGTCCTCTATACATTGTCTCTGATACAATATTGAGTTTCATTTTGTAAGCCAGTTTAAGAAGTATAGCTTGACAGAAAATCATAACCAAATGATGCCTATATTTGTTAAATGATTACATATTATAGATACAAAAAAAAGAACAGTTCTTGTCAATTGACTGAGACTTACTTACTCAGACTAAACCCTTACTTTTAGATCTCTTATAAGACCCCAGATCTTTTAATCCCCTATTATAATAAAAAGAAGCCTGTAATAACCAAGATTAAGATCTTGTGCTTATTGCCCATTTAAAGGTGAACCCCTGGCCTCCATGGCACTCCCTATCTTACAACTATTTATCTCAGCCATTGCTTGAAACCTATCCAAACAAATTAAACAATGGTGATGGGTAGAGTGTGGTTCAAAAAGAGGAAGGAATTATGATTTGATTTTTCAACCTTTAGGTTAATTCTTGGCCCTGGATTTGAATAGTAATTCTGTCCATGTAGGAGTGGGAGGCTGGAGACTGGAGGAGCAAGGAAGGTTTAGGGGTGGTTCAGCATAAGTGGGAATCTCGGTCCCATGTCTTTGGGCACACCTGACAGGAGTGAGGCCTCAGCATAGCAATGTAGGACAAAGAAATAAGCGTGGCTTAATAACTGGCATTCAATGGCCAAAGGGGACTTAGACAATGGGCTTTCTTCTTTTAATGAATTTTATACAGGTGTGAGGTTGTGTGTGTGTGTGTATTCTTGTGCCCCAGTGCACCTGCTTGCATGTTTAAGCAAATGAAACATGACAGATGTAACTGTTTTGATGTGCACAATTTGAAACAGATGCTTGCACCATGTCTCACTGTGATAATACCACTGTGACATTTATTGGAATATCAAACATAGCTGAAGACACTTTGAGTAAACAATTGAGACCCCTTTAGGTGAATTTTTTTTTGTCTCTTTAACAGACAGAGTGCCCTCATTATGTGATCTCTGTAAAGTGCTTTTTAAATAATTGAGGGTAAACTCGCACATTTAAACACCTTTATGAATGCCTGCGGCTCTCAGCAGAGGTGCCTTATAAATGAGAGTGCACTGTTGGTGGGTAAGAGATGATATCACAGCTTTCATGCGATGAATTACTCTAAGTGTGTGTGTGTGTCTGAGAGAGAGAGAGAGAGAGAAGGAGAGAGTGTGCATGTGTGTAGGCCTAGAGCAGTTTTTCCAATTAAACGGGCTCCTCTCTCTCACCCCTCAGGTTCTAATTTTGTGCCACATTAAGGAAGTGTGGTGCCATTGAGGACACAGAGCCACATTTTCATAATTTGCTGCCTCAGTGTGCGTCGGTCCTGCTGGAGCTGTGGCCGTGTCTGAATGCCAGCCTGAGGAGGAACAGCAGCCTGCCTTCCACTGGGAAAAGAGAGACAGACTGTAAACAAGAGAGAGACTGTAATTGAGAGAGAAAAAAAAGAACCAGAATGAGTGCAAACTCTTGACCGTCAACAAAGGTAATAGTGTAGTTTTAGTATTGACTTCTACCACTGTAACCTTATGGTCCCCAAAGTACTGTACAGAAAATGTCTTCTTATAGAGTGACTGCATAGCTGAAATTTTTTGTTCCCTGTCAGAGTGTTTCTGCATTAGAACAGCCTGAGCAGTGCACAGTGCTCATACCCCCCCCTCCATTCTAGCTATAGTGAGCCAAATGATAAATGCATCAGTGATAAGGATTAACAAGGTTTACATTGCATAGTTTCAGTAGTTTATGATTCATAATGATGACAAACATTGAAACAGGGATTGCTTCGTTGACTTTTTTTTTTTTTTTACTGTTTCTTGTGGAAAATATTTGTGGAAGGCTTAAAGGGATGAATCACATTTTGAAAAGTTTACATTTCCAGCCTGACAGACAGGAGCTAATCGTGCCGTTGGGGGAACGTTTAGAGAATGTGTCATAATGGCCGACACCAGCTAATCTAAAAAGCTCCCCATTTACAAATGGAAATCCCAGGATCCAATTGGGCTAATGAAGAGAGTTGAGCGGGATAATAAGATGTGCTGTAATGCTGTGTAACAGGCCTGTAATGCTGTGTTGGTGGTGGAGCCTGTGTTGTGAGTTGTGTGTGACAGACTGAAGAGACTTCCAGAAGCCTGGAGGCCTGGCCGATGCGCTCTGCTCTTCTCGGAGCTGAGAGCCGCCTGGTTACTGCTGCTGGCCTGTTTATTGCTGAGACTCTGGATCAAAAATATCACCCTACAGTATGATCACAAAGTCTGAGTGCAACACCAGGAAATAACCATTACTATACTTAATATGCTGTACACACACAAACACACACGCGCACAGTTTGCTTTAGATTTTTCATCACTGTGAATCAGATCAGAGACAATTTGTGAATAATTGTTTTTAATAATACAAAATACTTTATTGGCATAGATATTTATAAAAACACTGATTCTAAAATGAATTAATTTATGGTGATGTGTCTACTTCTGTAGAGAAGCAGCAGTGAGTCTCTTCCTGGAATGTTTAAGAAGGTTGGAAACACTTGAACACGGATCTTATTCTAGTTCTCTATGCAAAACAATTCAGTCTACTATATTCTTTGGTCTTTACAGAGTTTCACATCCCTGTGCTTTTGTGGGTTTCTTCTGGGTTCTCTAGGTTTCCCCCCAGTTTTCCAAAATGTGCTGGTAGGTCGACTGGCTGACCAGAAAAAGATAAGATAAAATAAGATAAGATAAGATACGTTATTTATCCCACAGCAAGGAAATTTGCAATAAAGCTGTTAATGAAAATGAATAAATAAAGTAGTGCATAGATATTGTAGTGCATAGATTTCTATCTGTTAACTGAATTGTATTTTTTAATATTTATTATTTATTTTGTGTATAATGTGCTTAGGTGTTTCTCATAAGAATTTGTGATATGTGTGTAATAGAAATACAAGGTAATAAAAAAGTTTATAGTTTATATTTTCTAGCAATTAGCAATAGTTTTTCAGGGATGACTACTACTTGCTAAAATATATATATATATATATATATATATATATGCAAAAATTATAGAATTTATACATGTAATTTATTTTCAAATAATAATCTTTTTTGGTCTATAACGGCTAAGACTCAAACTTTTAGAACTCTATTCCAAAATCAAGCTTTTGCATTATCTCACATTTTCACATGGTTTAGTGATGTGAATTCTTGAATGGAAACTGAACAAAAGCATCATACAGAAGTTGGATTGCATCTGTCTCCTGAACCTGTGGCCATACCACTCTCTGTACATACTGGAGTTTGCTCCCTTGTTCTCTCTCTCTCTCTCTCTTTCTCTCTCTCTCTCTCTCTCTCTCTCTCTCTGTCACACACACACTCACACACACACACCTGCACCCATCTTTCTTTGGAACGAGCCCTCCCCCTCTCCCAGAGTGCTGCTCCTGCAGATGTGCACAAACAAGAGGAGATTAAAGCAAAACGAATCTAAACACACAAACGGAATTAGAC
This sequence comes from Hemibagrus wyckioides, assembly GCF_019097595.1. NCBI lineage: Eukaryota > Metazoa > Chordata > Actinopteri > Siluriformes > Bagridae > Hemibagrus > Hemibagrus wyckioides. Next base: position 15,101,080 of record NC_080718.1, read on the forward strand.
TAACGGGTGCTGGTAGCCTGCACACTGTGATAAACACACTGACTCTGTGTTTGTGTGTGTGCGAGAGAGTTTGCATGAGTATGTGTTTGTGCGTGTGTGTGCTTTCCAGTGTCTAGGGGATTAACAGTGGTAAGGTGTGTATGTCAGGGTGATTGCTTTTGGGTATTGCGAGGTGGTGTTTGTATACTGTGTTGTGTTTTTTTGTAATTATGTTTCCTCTTAATTTCTGCCTGACATCTTTCTGAACCTGTGTGTATACGTTTGTGTGGATCTCATACACAAACATATGCTCCATCATTTTCAACTTTCTTTCTTCGCACTTTTTCTATTTTCTTTCCTTCTTTCTTTTTTTTTTTTTTTGAAACTCCACATGTTCACATGTGTATACCATGTGAAAACTTAATACTCCAATAACGTTCTATAACGTGTAACTTCTGTATCATGGACCTCTGTCATTTAATATTTTTGTGGTTCTTAATGCTTGGTTATTTTATTTGATAGTGTACATAATTTATTTTTTGTGTTCAAGCATTCATCTTTAGTAACTACTTACTTGTTGGAGTCCTCTGGTCAGGCATAGTATATACAGAGTCTATCTCAGGAACAATGGGCATGTAATGCGAGTTCCATTCTCATGGCGTCGTGAACACCACATTTGCGAGACTGGCAATTTAGTGTAGCCCATCCACCTGCCAGCATGCTTTAGAGAGTGGGAGGAAACCAGAAAACCCAAAGGAAACCCATGCAGACACAGAGAAAACATGCAATCCCAAACAGGGTCTACTAATAAACAAACTCTCAATTTGTTAAGCTTTAATGCTTATTTTTGGCACTTGTATTGAATTTTAATAGCTGTAAAATTAAAATATAAGCTGCCAAGTGCTTTTGAACTTTCTCCCCATCATCTACATTACGAACATTTTTTAGACTGGATATTTGTGCTAAATACTTCATAAAGTGCACACAAGCATCAGTAGTAAGTAGTAAGCACCACACTAATTCTGAGCACCACCATGCAGGCTGATAATGGCCTGAAGATTTGAACTGCACTTGTTTGGAATTGGTGCATGCCCTCATCAGATCAATTGACAGTTTATTTCCTGACTATGTGTGGTGTCCACTAGCGATACAGATCCTGCTCATGAACACTGGTAAATGAGATCACTTTTTAGCACCACAGATTTGGTGTTTAGCTTAATATAAGTAAGTTAGTGTGAAGGCAGTTAATGTCAAGGCCAGTTCACTATGAAACCATTTATAAATACCAAGAGCTTTGATAAGGTAACATATTCTTGAAAGTCAAAAGAAGTTAATAATCTTAATAGTGGTGATGATTTCCACCACTGCAACAAAGAATAATGAAATAAAGTACCAGAGATATGTAGTGTAATATACACCATGAAGGTCTGTTATCACTTTGAGCAAAAATAAAAATTGTAGTAAATACATTAGCAGGAAAAAAGGCATGAGGATTATCACAATAACACTGTATTAACAATGGGTGATAAGGGGCTGAATAAGTACTGTAATCACGACTGCTCAGTATTGAATTACACTTTGCCACCTATTTCATTTGAACCGGTGGAATGATGCCTAACATGCTTGCCTGTTACTACTAGCAACAGCAATGGAACTCCGTTTTGAACTCTTCAAAGTGGTTCACACGCTAGTGTTGGAATAGTCAGCAGATTGAGGTGTGTGTGATGGTGAGAGTGTGTAAATGGAGACTAATGGGCTGTTTTGATCACCTGTCTGTGTCTGATTTAGGAGCTGCGGGCTACCTTTCCATCAAGTCCATCAGTTGAGTGTGTGTGAGTGAGTGAGTGAGTGAGTGAGTGAGTGAGTGAGTGAGTGAGGGGGTGTGGTCTAGCACACTGTGGTTCTGATGTGTGCGAGTCCTTCACACTTACCAGCTTGTAATATTGCCATTAAAAATAAGATTATTGATTATTGGAAATTAATCAGCTTAAGGGTGGTAACATTAACGACACATTCTGATCAGACTTAGATTACATGGAGTGTCCAATATACAATCCCTGTGCATGATAACATGTTAGAATGAGCAAATTAATAGAAAAGAAAGAAAATTTATAGTAATCATGCATTATGTGGCACATGCTATATGTTATCAGTGTAATGAGACTGCTGTAGAAGGAGCAGAAGGTGCCATCTCTCTTCTACACAGTTTTCCTTACACTCTAGAAAATCTCCTCCCAGCACCAGAAAGCTGATTAAGCTGGAGAAGTCTACAAACAAAAGATTAAATTCTGTAAACATCTTCAACCCAGTGCCCTTTAAAACAAGCTTCCCAAGCATAATTATTCCATACTGTCCCCAACCTAACTGTGTCCCCTTTCATCTCCGCTTTGCCTGTTGGCCTGCCGTGGTAGGGGGGGTGTTTTAGGTGCAACATGTGCAGAGAAAATATTAAATGCACTGTTCAGCACCAGTGCCATGTGTGTTCAACTGGTATTAGTTAGGCTTTGGAGTTCAACTGACTATGGGGGTTTAGAGATGGATTTAAAGAGGAGAATAGAGGGAGGAAAGAGAGAGAACCTCTCAGTTGTTCTTGAAAAGCTGTGTTTATCCAGGATTAGAGACACCAACATGTTAATAATTGTTTCTCAGAGAACTGCGAAGAAGCACTTCCCCTGTAATCCCCTAATCAGACATTACACCTCTGAGCATACCCGCTACAGAAGCACAAAAACTGCGCATGCTCACTCACACTCACAGGAATACACTCACCACTCAGCCCACAGAAGTGTGGAAACACCCAGTTTGATAAAGACACTACTAAGATATTCTTAAAACACTCAACAATCACGAAAAAGTGAACAATTAGATGTACAGCCCCTATGTAGCTTAACCTCATGTAATAAAGTGAATGCCCTTATGTTGAAGAGGTCAGTAAATCACCAGTAAGCTAAGACTGACCAGTCCAGTGGGGCTGAGGGCCAACAGCCAAAGGTATGAGAATTGCAAGCTGGGAAAATGACAGGGTCGGGGCCTCTCTCTGCAGACTGACTGATGTGCTTATTGTGGTGGGGATAGAAGGTTACCTTTTTCATTTAAAACTTCCTGATGTGTTTTATTCTAGTTACCCTCAAAACTCATAAGTATCTTAAGTAGACCCACAGATCTGAGTTATTTACTGTATTTTAAAAGATCATGGTGTAATTTATCTTATGGAATAAGCTAGTACAGCTGTGATCGTCTTAAATGGAAATCCAGAAAATCTATTGTGTGAGCTGTAATAAAGATACAAAGACTTGAATTTAGAATGAACTAACAAATCTTTTCAAAACACATACTAATAGTGATTTAAACAAGAACAAAAATACACAGAAACGCACTAAACACAACTCATTGTTCATCACTCACAATTCATTGATCATTCAGATCTCATTAGTGAACACTTTGCAATCTGGTAATGATACAAAATCCAACTAAATAAATAAATAAACCAACATGAAGACCAGAGAGCTGTCTACTGGAAAAAAAAAAGCAAACCATTTTAAAGCTGAAAAAGGATGGGGAAACTATTAGAGCCATTCCACAAGTATTGTGGAAAGAAAGAAATCACTGGTTTATTAACAACTGAACAGGCCAGCCAAGGAAAACATCAGCATTTGATGACAGAAGCATTGTGAGAGCTGTGAAGAAAAACCCAAAACAATGACATCACCAACAATCTCCACAGGGCAGGGTGTAGGTATTACAGTCCACTATTTGAAGGACACTTCAAGAGTAGGAATATAGAGGTCATACCACAAGATGTAAACCACTCATCAGCAGTAAGACTCAGAAGAACAGAATGGAAATGCCAAAGTGTGGAGAAAGAAAGGATCTGCTCATGATCCAAAACATCTGAGCACATTGGTCAAGCATGATGGTTGGTAGTGTCATGGCTTGTGCTTCCATGGCTGTTTCTGGAACAGGATCTTTATTGATGATGTAACTCATGAAACATTCAGAAACATTCTCTCTGCCAGTTTACAGAGAAATATAATGGGTGGAACATCATGCAACAAAGCAGTGACCAAATGCACATTGTCAACTCAATAGATTACTTCATTATTGAAAATGGGTAAGGTTTTAGACTGGCCAAGATACTCAACAGACCTTAACCGAGCAGCATTTTATCTCCTGAAGGGAAAACCCCCCTTAAGCTGAAATGACAACGAAAAGAAGCTGTGGCACAATCCTAGAAAAGCATCCCAGTAGAAGAATTCAGTAGTCTGGTGTTGTAAATGCATGACATAAAAGGAACATGCATCCAAATATTAAGTGTTATTTACTTTCATTTATATGAAGACAATAGTGAACATCTGGATGTAAATATCAGGAAATTAAACCAATTTAATTATATATACATAAGTAATTGGACAGTAACACAGTATTTGTAATTTAGCCTCTATACACCATCACAAACGATTTGAAATGAAGCAGTCAAGATATGACTGAAGTATAGACTTTTAAGGGGATACATGAAAATAATATTGCATTGACTCTTTAGGAATTACAGCTGTTTTACAGAAGACCTCTGAAGGTGTTCTGTATTCAGTCCTGTAATTTGTAAGGTGGGGCCTCCATAGATCAGATTCTATGATGAATAGATTTAGAGGCCTAGTCAACACCTTGAATTCATCGCCATATCCCTCAAACCATTCATGAACAGTTTTTTGCAGTATGGCAGGGTGCATTATCCTGCTGAAAGTTGCCACTGCCATTAGAAAAAATGTTACCATGAAGGGATGTACTTAGTCTACATCAGTGTTTAGGTAGGTGGTACGTGTCAAAGAAATATCAACATAAATGCTAGTCTAACCTCCCCGGGTCCTACTCACACCTGCTCCGAGTGGGTCTCGAAGCCAGGTTTCCGGCATGGGAGGTGGGGACACTAACAAGGAGGCTAAAGATTGCAGCCACCAGGACCCAAGCCATTTCTTCCCCAGGTAGCCACACACACATCCACATAATGTTAAAAATGTGACTCATCAGACTGATCAGTATATATACATTTTTTACCTACACATTATAGCTCTAAAACCTTGTTTGTTGTATTTACTCTAAGGAACTAGGATATGTAAATCATTGATTTTTTTTAAACCAAGGGTTAACAAAAAATAGGGAGAGTCAGATTTGTTAAAAAAAATTGTAGCTTGTTGTAAGTGTTTGCTCTTATGTTTTATTCTTCCATTACAAACCATTTTGCCTGGTAAAACGTCTTCTCATAACTCAGTGTTTATTTCCTCGTGCCTGCTGTTTTCTAATTGTTTTTCTTACGTATATATCCACTTTTTTTTACTGCCATTGTTAATGGTGAGTGTTGATTGTTTGTCTTTGCCCCTCCCTTGCACCCTCCCTAAGTGTGTGCGGGATAAAGAGTGAGTGTAGGGGACACAGAAGGATTAACCTGGCAGAATTTAATTAGTGGAGCTGTTGTCTCTGCCCATGACCACCAAATTCCCAGTCCATCCAAGCCTGCCCTCTGACGAACAGACGCAGTGGAAGTAGTGTGGAAGAGTGTGTGTTTGTTTGGGTGTGTGTGTTTCCATAGATGTACATTTAACAATCATTCATGCCGAAGCCTATTCCATTCTGGTAAATTGTCCTAACAGTGCTTTCTGCATATGTGCACCCTGATTATGTGTATCTTAATGTTAAAGATATCAATATTTCTGTAATAGAACTTGACAAATGCCACTCAAATGCGTAGGTTTATGTTCTGCTTTTAATGTTGGTTGCTAAAGTATCGTAAGATGCTGTATTTGGTGTTTTAAATGTTTATTTAATTGCCTGCTTTTTAAACTTTCAACCCTTCTCCTTGTATCCCGTCCTGAACAGGTCTGATTCAGTGGCTTGTAAAGGTTTATAACATTTAATCATTTTTGCCAGTAAATATATGCCAATAAAAGTCTATAGTGAAAGAAGCAAATATATGTGCACATTGCAAGAATTGCTTGATTTCCTGGGCACTCTGCATTAACTGGTTTAATAATGAGATTAACAGATGTACATAAACACGAGTGGCAGATTGTTCTGTGTGATTCAGGGATGTACAGAATGAAGGATAACTGGAAACACGTTGCTAGTTGCTAGTCACCCCTCCCTTTTCCCCCAGGATCAGCGTGAATGTGAGGTCCCGCTTGTGGGCTTGGGGGCAGTCACTGCAAAATTTGAAGCTGACACTGTTTCATTGTAATCATATAACTAAGCTTCCTATTAACCCATCTGGAGTCCTGGTGCCCTGTGTAACCTCACCAGTGGATGCACATACACACATAAACACACTGACTTTGTGATGATCATGTGCATTAAGTACCTGCTGGCACCTGCTGAGAATTAAGCAAAAATAGCGTACAACAAAACAGGAATGACTGCTAACATTAACATACCATACCTTAGTATTGTTGTGTGATGGCATTTTTCAGATTTAGTGTATATCAATGCCCAAGATTCAAAACTAAAATATACAGATCTAATAAATGCTGAGATTTTTCTAATAGTTAACAATCATAGTAACAGTCATGCAATATAAAAAGGCACCCCATGCATCATACAAATTCAGACACTCTCAGCCTTTAAGCCAGTGTGTCTCACTAATTACAGTTGAGTCTCATTAGAAAACTCCAGAGTGCTTTCTGCTAGCCCACCGGCTGGAAAAGAGAGCGAGTCTGATAACACGGAACACGTCTCTGACAAAGTGGTGTGAAAGTCGCCAGTTTCTCACTTGGCATGGACCAAAAATCCGAAGTCATTTCTCATAGTTTTGGCTATAGCTTTGACTTCTATATTGAAAACTAAAAGATAAATGAATATTTTAATTGTATTTGCACTTCAGCAAAGGCCTTTTCAGCAAATTATTCATTCCCAAATAAAAAACACTTTCCTGTACAACTTGCCCATTTATAGATAGTGCTATTGTTAATGAAGCATTGACTGGATGTTTTTTTTATTTTTATTTCATGGACATCATTATTTGAGTGGGCAGTTTCTCTATTAACATAATAATGACAGGTTGAAATGTGTGTGTGGAGTAAAGAAAACTAGGCTGAACAACTGTTGACCAACAAAAGGGTATTTATAGGTCACCATCATGACACAGCCATGACAGCAACCAACAAACATCTCAATAGAATCCAGTGAGTGTATTGACCTAATATGTCCAGACTCCTCAGCACATGCTGAATAGGCATGCAATAATTGTACATTAAGTGCTGAAAACAATGTTTATTATGTTAATGCAATGAATAAGCTTTACTCACTTCCAAAAATAATATTATACTTTATATATGCTTTGATGTGGATCCACTATCAGGCAGTAAAAACAGATTTGTGTTTTTCACAGATTTTACTTTCTGAGGCTTTTGTATTCATGCGTCAAATCTAAATGTCAGTATGCCCAGAATTCTTCAGGTGCCATATGCAGTGTGATATAGCTTGAGGCGTGATAAGTCATTTTAAAGGGGAATGAGAGGTTAAAGTCGTTGCTCCCCATAGAGACTCTGACTTGACCTCTGCTGATTCTCTGGACTCCCTCTGGGACCAAGAAGTCAATGAAAGTGCACAGTGACCGCAGAAGGAACAAAACGGAGAGATCAACTCAATTTGGCTATATTTACACTGGACCAGTGCTTCCCCTTCCCTACAATGTCAAACGATATCTCTAAGCCCTTAACAAAAGAACCCAAGGTCTATCTGCCCAGACTAGATTTCTGTGGCTGCATACAGAGGCAAAAAATACTGAAGGAGATTTGACCTTGACCCATGTTGTTAGGAAGGAGCTGAATGACATTTGTGCAGTACACCTGATGGCAAGTACAGGAGAGCGCTGAGATAAATAATGCGTTTTCATGCACGCTGTACACTAACAGATTATCATAAAAAGCTGTGTGTTTGACTAGTCCTGTTACTGGATTTTAGATAGGAGCTTAAATATGGGAATGTGTATGGTTTAAGTTTATATAACAATGAGCTTACTGGCAAAGGCCTTATTGATACCAGATTGTTAATCCGATAATAATTATGATAAGCAATTTATACTGTACAGCCACAGGACTTCATCAAACAGGTGGATCTGCCTGAGGCTATTTTTATTTTCACATTTCCCCAGAACATGCATTTCTGGAGGTCTGAAATTTCTGAGGGCTGTGTAAAAGTTTGGAAACGATTGCCTTAATGAATAGTGAGATCCCATATAGTTCTAACCACATATAACCACACATCAACACCTTCTTAGAGAAGCATTCAAAGCTGAATGCCATACACACCATTCAACTGGAGCCAGTCTGCTAGTCTAAAGTCTGCCAGATTTGCTCCATAATATCCCCACCTGCTCCCACCCTAAATTCACTGCCTGCCCTGGGGCTGTGACTGTGGCTGTGACAATAAATAGCCCTTTTGTCTGAGTGGCATAATAACAAGTGGCTAAACGGCTGGTGTGGCACACGCAATCCCAACACCAGTCTACATTAAACATGGGGGCCGGGAGATGACGGGCCAAATTTTACTCAAATGAACAAGGAACTCTTACAGCTCTATTGTTACTCCTTTTAAAATTTGCACATACAGTAGAATGTGCCTGATTCCATTCATTTTGGGTATCTCTGGGTCATAGGCTGTTTATAGAAAGTAATGCACATTAAATGCTCTAGATTTGAACCTATTTGTTAAATAACCACTTATAAACATGGCTATTATTTTCTCATTTTGTGATTATGAAAAATGATTTGGATAAATAATACAGATTATATATAATTATATAGATTTATAACAATTAGTAATGCCTTAGGCAAACCTGAGTAACTCTGAGCTCAGTAATAGTTACACAGCTCTCAACTACATGATCAAGTGCTCAGATGTCTTTGATTAGGATTAACTTTTCCCTTGAGCAGGTCATTGCTTTATCCCCAAACAATTAGGAGCCTGTGGACTAATTACACTGTCAGGATGGAACCTGAGATGTGAGGAGGGGTAATGTAACACTTTCAACACAAGATTTGTGGGAATATGGAATATAAGTTTACATTTTACAATATACTCAGGTTTGTATATTCATCTTTAGTGCTGTATACTGGTCAGGGTTGCAGTGAACCTAGAGCCTGCCCTACACCGAGAAGAAGGAAGACATTATCTTTTGTGTTGTTTATTGCAAATAGGTATCATAATAGCATAGAATTTTTATATATAATCTCAATTTCTATTTGTGATTTTCTTCTGTTCAAACCATTCATGACATGACTTTGTACAAACAAGTGACAGTTTAATGCACTATAAAGGGCTGATATGAACCACCACTGCAGCAGAGGAAGTCTCAAATCCATACACCAGGCTAACACTTTCACCTAATTATTTCCAGTCTGTGTTACATTTTCTCACTAATGCATTATTTGCAGGAGATTAAGGGTGTGAGAGAGGTCATTAGACAGGTAAATGATGAGTAAGGCTGCCTCTTGAGCACCTTCCTAATTGGGCTAATGACAGGTCCCTAAAGAACACAGAGTGGAGGGCTGCAACTCCTACAACCCCGCCTACTCAATGTTGAAAAATACACAGATCAGCTATACCAATGTAACCACCTATCTAATATTATTGTTTATGTAGCTATGTATTTTTATTTTATTTATTTATATAGTATTTATGTCAAATTATCTAGGTTCCCCTTGTGCCTTCAAAACAGCTCTGACCCATCATGGTATGGACTCCACAAAACCTCTGAAGATGTGCTGGCACCAAGACATTAGCAGCAGATCCCTTAAATCCTGTATGTTGCAAGGTGGGGCCTCCCCTATCTGTCTGAGATCTTGACTTCTTCTATTGCTCCATGGTCCAGTTCTGATGCTTACCTGCACATTGTAGGTGTGTGTAGGTTTGCAGAGGACAGGGATCAGAATAGGCACACTGACCAGTTTGCTGCTATGTTGCAGTTTCTATCATAGGGAACATTAACTTTTTCAACTTTGTTATTTGTACTACAGTACCTCTTCTGTGGGCCTTTGCATTGAGTCTTCAGCACCCATGACCCTGTTGTCAGTTCACTGGTTGTCCTTTCATTTTGACCAAGGTACTAACCTTTGCAAATTGAGAACACCCCACAGGTTTTTGGAGATGCTCAAACCTAGTTGTCTAGCCATTGCAACTTGGCCCTTGTCAGAGTTGCTCAGATCCTTGCACATCTTTTTTGCTTCCAACACATCTACTGACTGTTCACTTGCTGCTTAATAACATTAAAGAAGGAAATGTTTATGTTATAAAATGTGAGGAGCCAGTGTTCACTTACTAAACGTAAAGTAATGTGCCTCTTGCTAAGACTCTTCATTTTGATTATGGGACCATTGTACCATTATCTCTTCCGTTTCCAGGCAGGACATGAAAAATCGTAAATGCTGTAAAAAGCATTTGTTGGGTTTTTCCTCTGATGTTTAAATGAAGGAACCCATAGTTCCTTGTGTAGTTATGTAACAGCTCTATTTAATACAATTCCCAAAGGTTTAATGGACTTCATGAAGACACTAGGCATTAGCTAGATGTTCACTCATCACTGCATTTAATCATCAATATGATGTCTTTTTGGTTCGCCAGGAGTTGGCCTGTTTATATTCTGCTACTACAACTAGAAGTCATAATATGATGGCCTTGTTGGCTGAAATTATATAACCATTAGCAAATTCAGTCATGGTGTGGAAAAAAAGATGTTTAAATACAGTCCTATTTCTTTTGTTGAATTGACAATGTGGACGATGATGAAGATGTTGATTGTTTGTTTGTTGGATAATAATAACTATATACAAAAGTACAGTATATTCTATATAGGTCTACTTATAATAACACTATCAAAAGAGCATATTATGTATTTTAATTATTACAATGTGAAAAAATGTAGGCAATATTATTTATCAAAATTATTGTGAAGTAACATAAAATAATAAACAACATTTAATAATGTAATTACTTGATATCTTTTACGTTTAGGGCTGTGTGGGTGATGTATGTGTAGACTGGTGTGTAATTTCTGTGGCGAGCATGCAAGCTGATAACACTAATAACTAAGCTGGTAACATCCCTTAACTCTAGGCAGCTGATATTAGGTGATTAGTTCAAATTGCACTTCATAGGTTGTCGCTTGCTAGGACTTGGCCAAGAAAGTTGGCTGATTGGTGAGTGCTGAAAGAACAGAGGGCCGTTGTTTAGTCCAACACAGTAACCAACGCGGGGTGCGGATTAGAGCAGAGCCCCACATGTTCCTCTAAGGCCGCGTTGTCCTTAATTAAAAAAGAAAGACGCTCTCTGCGGGACCGGAGGCCCCAAGGTTTGGTCCGTGTCTGATCCATGGGTGACTTCTGCACTCTTAAAACAGCAACAATTTCAAAGTGAAAACCCCTGGACTCATCGTATTGTGTGTGGCCGTGAGTTAGTATGCCTACCTGTCAAGACACTTGACTGATACACATATTGAAATAAATATACTCTGGACTTCCACTGAAGTTTCTTGTTCTAAAGTTCACACTTCTTGGTCTCAAGTTTAAAAATGACATATACCCAATCCCTCTATAAAATCTTATAGATTATATATATAAGATAATATATAATGCTATTCATTCATTCATTCATTCACATATGAATGTTATGTAAAATAACATATTGTTTTACATAGCAGAATGTCACAGAGAATGAAATCTGGTTCAGATATTTAGGTTCACAGAACATCAAAAACTCTTGGTTGAACCTTATATTCAGGATAAAATGCTTCGTAGCTGAAAAATGATATAGTTATACTCTCCTTATTATCTCCTTAATCTTGTTGTGTTTTCGCTTAACTGTCACTAAAAAAAAATTCAATTAACAGTTGATACAACTGACACACGTCTGTCACTACACAAAAGCAGCAACTGTCACAACTGACCTACATACAGACTAATCAGCTTTTACAAGAAGAATTATAACGAGATGTGAACCAGTAACTGATGCAAGCCAGTTTACAGAACAATGACTATGAGTGTTGTTCTCATTTCTTAATATCACACTACACTGAATTAAATGATTATGTAATAGATCAATACAAATATGAAATGGATTTTTTTTTTCAGGGAGAGTAAATGATCCTGTGTATAGCTGAATAAATTTGTCTGGATTTAATGATGATATTCCTTCACTTCAAATGAATTGGTTATTACAGTGATCATTACTTTTAGTCTGAATATGTAGGCTAGAGTGTAAATGAATAGATATTGCCTGTGAATTTTTAGTGCACTTATTTTTTTTAGTAGATTGTGATTGTGATATTTATGTAGAGATTTTACATAAATAATCTATTTTTGATGCAATGACAATTCTTTTGTATAGGCCTAAAGAAATATACGAAGAGTTAAAAGATTTCTGTAAAGAACAAATCGCAATTATTGGTACACTTAAAAGAAAAGCATGTGCTAGTATTGTTCTTGTTTATTATCAGTACAGAACTCATGTGATGTAAAGTAAATGATTAAAGCAGGGGGAGGTTATTACCGATTAATATGCGCATTTTTGGGCTTGTCTTTGTTCTCGTGTGTATTATTTCGTCCCCTACCACCACACCCGCCCCCCAAATATCCGTAGTACATTTTGTGTTGGAGTCCAAGTTTATTAAAATGTGAAATCATGTGACAGTGTATGAAGAACATTGACATTTTCCCTTGGGTAGGTTATTCATGAGTTCATGGTCGTTTAAAGAAGGCGAACTAGCCTATTTCATGTAAAACAAACGCACTAGAATTCAGGGGTGGATTTGAGAGAGCTCATTTTCTTGTTAGTGGAATATTCACTGATGGTCATCACCCTTTCCCTTTCTACTTTTTCCGGAGAAAAGAAAATGAACGATTCGCTTTGGGCAACATCTTAACGTTTGGATTATTTCAAGTCATGCTTTTTAATGACCGTGTCTTTAGTAAGGACGTAAATGAAAGGGAGATTATTGGCAATGTCAAGCAGGCTAATTGAATGTTCAGCTGCTCACATTTATTGGCGCAGAGCACGTCGAGTCATTTCACTGCCCCTCTCACTTTGCTTTTCAGTATAGTTTAAAAAGCATTTGACCACTGCTCCAGCCTATTCTCCCTTGTACTCCATACCCCTCTTCAACCCTTGTGATTCTGACCCTTTCCCATTAAGCAGCGCAGTACTCATGGCGTCTTTGTTCCAGCACTTCTCTGTAAATCGCATGTGATTAAAAGAAATGAAAAAGATTTAATGTGGGGAAAGAGGGAAAAACGGTTTTAAAAAAAACCATAGATTATAATTTAAAAAATAGTAGACTGCAAACCAATAAAATGTCTGAAATGTCATATTTTCATTTATTTTATTTTATTTTATTTTATTTTATTTTATTTGATTAGAGAGTGAGAACCCAAGTTTATATGTTTATCTTGTTATATTACTGTTACCTTTACCCAGATCAGATCAGTCCGTTCACTCTTGGCTACAGTACCATGCCAGACCTCTCAAGTGCTGTCCATAACAGGTTCACTATAACGCTGCTGTGACGCAGACAAATCACACTCCATATTTGGGTCTTTCTTTAATATTATTATTATTGTTAATAATAATATCATTATTATTTGCTCTGTAAGCTGGGCTGTAGCGGATCTGAATGTGCCCGCTGTGCCCTCTGCCCTGCAGAAAACCCGGCGCAGGAATAGCGGGATTAGCGGCTCTTTGAGGCGCGGATTAGCGCCACTTTCCCAAGACGCCCATTCCCGGTGCCACGGCTCTTAAAGCGGAAGGACCGGAAACCAGACAGCTTCACAATGCAAAATAATTAAAGTATGAGTACACTTGGCTAGTGGAGAGGTGCGTTTAATTGAAAAACCCCATTAAAACCCTATTACACCATGCACAAGAGACATTTTTTCGTTAGGGTGATTTAAGGAAGTCTGTCTCTTTATAACTGGATAACTACTTATTTAATGTATTTACACTTATAGTTTTAGGAGTTCTAGTGCAAAGTATAGACAAAGATAAGGCTAGCCCTTCGTCTTTAATTATTTTATTGTTCTTTCTTTAATCATACGGTCATAAGGTGAGGTAAACAAATGAACGGAAATAAAATAGCACAGGCTGACCACAGGGCTCTTTTTTCAATATGCAATAAAATGTTTTTTTTTTATTAATTTATTATTTTTTTATAAAGCCCAGCCCAGCTAAATTAAGAAATAAAATAATTTATAATTAAAATAATTTAAGACAAAAAGCTCTAAGTAGCTAAAACTAGGTGATCGCCTTGTTTTTCATTAATTCGTTTAAATTAACTGTAGGCAACCCGGTTAGGAAAAAAAGGAGTTAATTCTAAATGTATATTTTTTCAGCATTTTAAATACTTGTCTAAAATGCATTGTGTGGACATAGCAAAATCAGTCACAACTTTTAAACTTTTTCCTCCAGTTTGCTACACACACACACGCGCGCGCACGCACGCACACACACACAGCACGCACGCTTGTACATTTACTCGTTTATTTTACATGCTCGTTTAGCCAAACTGAATGAATTTTATCGATTCAAATATGAAATCGTTTATTAATGTTGTCTGCAATGGTGGAACCACATTACTACTCCAGACAGGTTTAAGATCCGCGTTGGCAATCTTCGACAATAGGTCACTAAAGACCAAAAAGAAGGTCAGTGGAAGGGAAAACCCATTTTTTTGGGCGTTCAACAAATGGAAAAACAAATTGGTCTTTTAAAAGGTTTGCTCAAATTAAATTCATAAGTGACTAATATCATTTCGTATTTTTTTTTTCTTCAAAGGAAAAGAGTGAAAAGTCTATTAAAATCACAGCCGAGTTTTCGCGGTTGCGAGGGAGCTCACAAATTGCATACAATTACAACAGATCACAGTTTCGAAGGCTAGCACAGATTAAAAAAAACACATGTACCATTTATATAAGACACACATTGATTGTCTCTTAAAAACTACATATTGATTCCTTATAAACACTTTTTCTTAAATAAAGTAGTGCATCCAGGTCGCCCTTGAGGGCGTTCAGCACACACACACATACACACACACACACACACACAATCTCGCTCACACACACAAACGCAAACACACATTCTCTCTGCTGTTCACATCGTCCTGATGGAAGTGTCTCTCGTTTTGCCAACATGGACACAAGTCGGCGTGCTGTAAGAGGTTTTTGGATGCAGAAGCCTGCCCATTCCATACACTTTACTTATAGACTGTCTTCTTTTAACATGTAATGTTGTTCATCTCCTTTTCATGGGTAAAGATTCGTTCCATGGCTGTGACCTAACTTATTACAAGTTCACTTGGGTTCTTTTTTTTTTTCTTAAATAACAGCTTGTGGTCATATAGCTCGTGTATATGCGCTTTTATGTGACTCCGGGACCGTTTATATAATTTACTTTGTTACTTAGAAGCAGGAGTGGCTAACTCGAGGCAGGCGCAGCGCAACTCATCTGTTACAATATCATCCACCTCGCCAAATGTTATTTATCAGATTTTTGAAGAATGGCAGGTCTGTGTCTTGTCTAGTCTTTTAATTTATTTTTTTGTTGTTGTTGAAAAACAACTAGCTTGCTTCTCTCACAACACCTGAAACTTCCAGGAGGAAGTCTGATCTTTGTAATCCAAGCAGTCAGCGTTGAAGTTGAGCTTCCAAGAGGATGTTTGATCTTTGTAGTCCAGGCAGTCTGCCGCAGTGGAGTTGAACCCGAGGCCCGAGGCGCCGTAGCCTTGAGAGGACGGTTGATTCAGGTGGCTGGTGACGGCGCTGGTGCTCATGGGGCTGAGAGCGGAGGCTGCTGGCGCCGACAGCTGGTGGTGCATGGGCGCCAGGTATGAACCGCACTCCATGCCGCCAAAGTAAGACGCTGAGCCTGCGTAGCCTTGACCGTAACCGGATGTCGCCTGCGTGTAGGTCATCGGGTAAGAGCGCTGCATGCATGACGAAGACGAGGAGGTGGAGAGCACTTCCGACAGCGGCGAGATGGACGCCGGGCTCCAGATGGACACGGGCGCCGCCGTGCTGGATATAGCCGGCACCGAAGTACTAGAGGGCGGCGTGAACTGACCACTAGCGCCACTTTCTGAGCTCGCCTCTCGCGCCGGGGAGCTCTTCTTCTTGGCCGGGCGCACTTTGTTCTGGCCACCGTTTTGCTGCTGCTGTTGCTGCTGTCGGCATTTTGCGCGCCGATTTTTGAACCAAACCTGTCATAAAGAAAGAGGGACTTTATAAACATGCTGCCTTTAAAACGTTGCCAATTTACGCCTTATTTATCATTTTATTCATTTAGAAATAATATTAGAATACTGTAATTAGCAGGATATATGTATCTTTTACTTTAACAGTTAATACTAAGGTACTCTTTGAAGAACATGTACACGAGGAATTTATTTTCTGATATAAATAAGAATATTTTAATAAAATATGGCAAAAGCTTGCCTTTCATTTTTTTTTTTTGTAAGCAACATACTGACCTGTACACGGGACTCCGGCAAGTTAATTTTCAGGGCCACCTCCTCGCGCATAAAGATATCCGGGTAGCGCGTTTTAGCGAACAGCGCCTCGAGCACGTCGAGCTGAGCCCGAGTGAAGGTGGTTCTCTCCCGACGCTGCTTTCGAGGAGTAGCTGTTTCCAGTAAAACACAAAATGCCCGCGAGGTTGAAATCACGCCAACATAAACTTTGCCAGCAACAAACAGGCCTACAGGCTACTAAATGCATAATGTCAACACTGACTCCTATTAAAAAATAATAATAAAAGTTTTTTAACTTCTTTAAATAAGCAGCTAGTGTGATCATATATAAAAGCTTTTGTTAAAAATACCAACATTAACAGATTAGATATATTAGTTAGTATTTTCTTATTTTTTTCTACATTCGATATCTTAACTGGATTCTCATAAAACATGTTGTCTATAACAAATAATTATTGATATCTGCTAAATTTTTACAGACTTGTTCATCACCATTTACTGGTAACTAGTTTTTAAGTTTTTAAGTCACTAACTCTCAGTGACCAGCTGATGTAGGCCTATATGACTTCTTCAAAATTTTGAACAAAAAATTGCAAGAATGGGCCTAGATAATTCAAACATACTCCAAACAAATAGTAAAATATAGCATATCATGAAATAAAACATTTCAAACAGCAAGTGACATATCAAACTATTGTAAACGTTGCAGGAGAAACTACAACACCAGATATGGTCTTGAAATCAATCAGACCAACTTTTCGGCACTTACAGAAACGCTGACATTTTTGTCTGACATTGCAAAGGCATTCTGTGTGATTCTGTGTGACTAACCTGGATATCCCACAGACGGATGCAGCAAGTCCATCCCGGACGTGGTTAAACTCAGCCCGTTAACCGGGTAAGGCGGTTGCTTAAGATACGACATCATGCTAAAGTTGGTTGCGGAGGTAAAGTTGGAGTAAATATTGAAGAGATGTTCTTCTCTGGCGCCTCTTTTGGTCCGAGGCTCCAATGTAGGTCGTTATCAAACCCTGGTCCAAAATCACACAGAGAGGGATAGAAGTTTACACACAGATACGCCTCTGGAGTGTTGATTGTAGTTTGGTGGATGAACTCGGCGCTCCGACTGCAATCGGGACTTAACACAGAATAATGCGCGTGCACACCGCAGCTGCGCTCTTAAAGCCGCTGCAGATCTCCAGCTGTCCTCGTGAAGTGAGCAAGACTCATCTCAACACCCCCACACACCCCACCACCCTAACCCACCCCATCATCCCTGCCCCCTTACCTATGTTCTCCCCATCTATCCCCCCCAAAAGTAACATCTAATTGCAACAAGTCCTCGCAATGCTCAAAACATAGTCTTGCTAATGTACATGCTGCAAGAAAGTCGATTTGCATAGGAACCAGGCTAATTGTCTTCAGCATAAGGGAATTGATTGGAGACCATTTGTGGCAACAAAGGCCGCTGTTGGTCCGATAAATAAGGCCGATAACAAAGCCCTACTGGCGAGAAGCACAAGTAACAATGAGAGAGGACCTCATCGTTCCCGCTCAGCCATTAAATTAGTGAATGCATTCATAATGAGGTGTTTTAGCGCTCCCTACTATTCCTGTAAATATAAATAGGAGCATTTTGACTAAAGTTGGCTAACAGAGTTTAATGAGTCGGTTGAAGAATTCGTTCACAACTAACACCCAGTTCAGCGCCTCTCTAATTGGATTCGAGGTTTGAGCTTATTTGGAGTGCTTTGGGGTTAGAAGGTGAAGAAGCCAGGCATCTTGCTATTATAAGCAATGGAAGACATCAAAAGGATGTAAAAGTAGGCTTAGGAATCAAATGTTCTCAAGTTTACCCAAAAGACAAATGTTGATTGGCGTTAAATGGGTATTTAAGAAATGAGTTATTTCATGTAGGATAATTCACCAAGAAACAAAACCTACATTGCGAAATTACTTTTCCTGTTCTCAATGCAAAGATTTCTACAACGAACGATTTCATTTGACATTTAACAGTTAGATAAATGAGCAACGGCGATTTTGGCAAACGGTTACTGTGAGCAAAACTGTGAGCACCCCCCGACCCCCAGCCACTACAGGGCTCCTAACTTATCGAGGAGTTTGAGGGGTTTTTTATCCAACGGTTTTCTTGCTCAATCTGTCACTTCCCTCGTCTACCAGTTGCAGTCGTTCGTTAGTAATGACCTCCTCCAATAATTAATTACGATAAATGTTTTTGTTAATAAATTAACGAGATAATCTGGATGGCACGCGCTCCCCTAATTACTGGACGCGGAATCCTCGAACCTGCAGTTGAACATTTGGCCCCATCGATTTAGTGTACTCTCTCTCTCTCTCTCTCTCTCTCTCTCACACACACACACACACACACACACACATCATTATTCCATATTTCATACAAAAGCCATATTTGTCCAAATAACATATTAACTCTTCATTTGTCATACTGTTTAATTCATTTTGTCATTTTTAACACTTGGTATTTTTTCTTACCACATAAGCCGATTTTTTTTTTACGATTTTACAGTAGGCCTGTACAGGCAGCAAGAAAACCTCTTGCGCAATTTGAGTAGAGCCTATGCGACACCAAATTAAACACTTTGTATTAAGCCAATGATTAGAGCAACGCATGGTGTACAATACACAGCGCAGCGCACGGAAAGTTCCCGTTATTAACCAGAACGTCAGTGAGGAAAACGGCTTGCTTTGACGCAGCTCTGTGTCTTTCACGCCTCTGTAATTATCGCCCTTTGTCTTCAGTTCTCCTACTTCACACAGAGCCTTACGCAGCCAAGAGAACAAATTTACGCACGTGGGCTGGAACTATGTTTAAACCCACTGAATTATCAGACTATAACTGTCCATCTGAAGACCAGTGAAAAAAAAGTAACCATCAACAACAAACAAACAAACAAACGGCCCCCTGAAGTTTTGAGACCGGATTAAAAACAAGTGACAGAAATACACTCGATTCCTACAAGCAACTCGAAATCAACAGAACAACAACAAGAATAATTGTAATCAATAATAATAATAATAATAATAATAATAATAATAATAATAATAATAATAATAATAATCTGAACATTTTAGTAATGCACAACAGTGATGAAAAATAAAAAGCATGTTCTGAAAATACAAAAAAAATTGACTACTTACTGCAGACCTTCAGTTTGATGCTGCAAAATAGGTCCGATAATTCAGGCTACATCCGACTGTTACGTTACTGTTTATGGTGAAATATTTTCATTCTAACCGAAACCGTAAGCTGAAAACGAGAAAGGTGCAACTTAAAAGCTTCAGCTGCTCGACTTAAACGGACAGCAGACGAAATCGTTTAGGGAGCTTAAAGTGCGTACAGTTATAATTGGCCGGTCTTCAGGCGGACTTGCCCGTGTGTGATTTGTACAGCGCGTTGGCCAATGGAGAGACGGCTCTCGGCCTCGCGGGCTGGACGCGGCTCCCCTCACCGGGCCTTTGGCAGCGAAACAAACGTCGCAGGCTACTTTTTGACGCGCAAACTCCTCAGCCAATCAGAGAGCAGCCTCGCTGGACCGCGTTCGAGAGTCCAAATATGCGTAACTTTCCATGTTAATAGCCCATATCTAACCTTACCGAGTTAACATGTTTTAGGTGCCTGTCATGTATTTGCAACTTCCTCACTATGAGAAACATGATGTTTGTCTCATGTGTTTGTGTGTCTCTAGCACGTGCCAGTGTTTTAATTTGTGTTGATCTACCGGGAATCTCGCTCACGGGCGCACTTGCAGTGTAGCAAAGGTGACGACAAAGCGTGTACTCTTAATCTCAGGAATAATGATCAATCCCGAGAGAAAAAAAAAATCTAGCAGACTCAGCCCCTTATTATCCCCGAGACTGTGTAAAGACGGTACGGTGAAAGGGAGAAAAAGCAAACACTGAACGCAGACGCTTCTGCGCGCTTCTCCTGCTGTCGCCCAGCCAGAGGAATTTAAGGAGGTTTAATTCCCTAAAACAGTCCTCTCGTCCACATGACGGTCACACTGCAAGTGCTCATGTTGATACATTGAAATGTAACAACAGATGACTGGAGATGGACTGCTACTGGACTAGGGCCATACTGGAGAAGCCTGAAAGCAGTAGGCAGGGATTCACTACAGAGGTACAGGTAACACTTTAAAGTTTAAAAAGCGCTGTGAGCACCCGGGACGATTTTTGGAAGGCAGACGACCAAAACAGTTAGCCTGAAAACTCTTAAGATGTGCTAAAAACAGAGGATCTGACTAAAACACAACGTCCAGGATCATCTACACACAGGTGAGGCTTATTAATCTCACGAGTTCATTTCAGGAGCTATATTCACAATAGTGCAGTTGTATGGGCATTGATCATTGAGTGTTCATGGATCTGATTACATGTCACGTGTATGGACAATAATGAATCTTCTATTCATATTGCCTTTAGACAGGACATTCCAAAACAAAGAATAATGTTATTTTTCTCTTTCTATTAATTTTTTCTTTCTATATAACAACAACAACAACAACAGCATTAATAATAATAATACAATACTATTATTATTATTATTATTATTATTATTATTATTATTATTATTATTATTAAACCTATCTATAAAATCTATAAACAATAAAATTATTTGCATTATTATTATTACATTATGTTTAATCAAACTCCTGCACCATAATAAAATTCGCAGCATCCTAAATCACCCTAATACCCTAATGCGTCAAGCATTAACCAAACTAGAGCGATGCTGTATATCAGTGAAAAACCATGAACATGCTGATAAAGAAGCTTTGTCTTTGTCCTGATTTCTGCTTCCCTCAGCAGCTTGTAGGTGAAGAAAAACATTTCGGGAAAAACTTCTTGAGACTGATTTCTTTTTGCACGAGCAGACGGACAAGTTCCCTTCACCTACTGATGACCAGAGCGTGGAAGAGAAATCAGTTTTATAGCCACGCCTGGGTTCAGACTCTCAGCAAAAAAAACTTCTGAAATTTCATCCGAAAATCTTACGAAGAACAGAAGAGGGACATCCGAACATCTTTCGAAAGTGAGAATGTCTTTCTCCGAAAATCCCAGAAGGCAGAAACATTCAGGAAAGGCTGCGCTTTTTTCTTTGGTTTTATTATTACGCAGACGCACTTCTAATATTAAACCCAAGCATATTAAATAATAGAAATAACCCAAATCAAATCCCATTATTAATTGATCTAAAATGAATTAATATCAATAAATTTGAAAAAGTAAAACTACTTTAAGTTGAAATTTTTTTAAAAATCAAAATTCGGTGCACATAATACGCAAATAATAATAATAATAATAATAATAAAAGAACTGTGTATATATTTTATATGTATATATGGCATTATTTAGAGCAGGACTTTTTTTCTGTGTGAATAATTTCGGTAGAGAAGAGAGAGTCGCGCTCCGCTTTATCAGCCAGCGTCGCTCTTTAATACTGTTCAATTATTTATAAAGCGCTGAAACTCCCGGAGTCCGGAGGGGATCTTTGGATCCTTGAAGGACTTGTGATTTATTTAAGTAAAAAAGAGCGGCATAAATAATACAGAGCT
>NC_080718.1:15725656-15888156 GCF_019097595.1 Hemibagrus wyckioides
ACTTAAGCGTTAAGTAACTGTTAATAACATTTCTTTAATTTACATCAGTTTACCATGACAGAGAAGATTTTTTAACACAGAAACAAACTAACGTGTTTTTTATACAAACATTAAACAATAAAAATATATTTAAAATTTTTCAAATTAACCTTGACTTTAACTTTGCACACTCATAATTTTCTTAGTCTGGTTTAGGTTCAATAAATAGCTCTTAAGAGCTAAACAACCAGCTTTAAATAATAGTCAAACACATTTGAGCTGAACAGCTGTAAGTGTTTCCTTCATAATATGTAGAAAGTCTAGTTTTGACTTCACTCTGAAAGTTAAACTATATGCTTCTCCCTTTCCAATTTACAGTCTAACGTCTACACAGTTACTTTATAAGTTACACTGATTAGCAATACATTAGGAATATCTGGGTCATTTTAAGGCGACTAACATTCATTCATTCATTCATTCATTCAGGCCAGGGTCACAGAGGATCCGTAGCCTATACCAGGAGCAGTGCAGATGCCTGGATTAGATGCCAGTCCATTGCAAGGCAACATACACACACACTGTGAGGAAACCAACACAGATACAAGAAGGACAATCAAAAAGCCACACAGATAGTGACCTGCTCTCAGGATTGCACCCGTGAGCCAGGAGCTGTGTATCAGCACTACCTGCTGTGCCACTGTGCCACAGCCGACAATCAGCAATTGAGAAAATAAACCAAGACCTCAGTCACATGACCACTTATCAAAAGTTGGCTTTCAGTAGACAAGTTTAAATGAACATGGAATGATCTTACTGAATGCCTTTTTGCTGCCATTTTCCAAGAAAGCTGCCGGCTTCTACCTCAAATTAAACCAAATGGACATATGGAGATGCATTATTTATAATGCCAAATGTAGCACCATGACCATTCAAACAGTTAAAGCAGAAGTCGTTAGGTGACAACAACCATCTTTTCTCCACTCTCAAAAACTAAAAGTTCTAAGAGTTCAGATTGAGGGCATCTTTATTGACACAGCACATGCTCTAAAACCTGTGGCTCATACTCAGGAATGCAGTCTTTTATCACACCTCGTCCATTATGGCACATACCTGCTTGTGTTGTACAAGGCAGAGATTTAGGCACAAGTATAAGCCTATATGTAGCTCAGAGCAAAACGTCTACAATGTCTTTAGGTGGCAAATCCATTTTGCAATCTCAAGGGTTACAAGTTTACAAGATTTCTATATTTTTAGTAAACTGTACAGGTATATGGTATAGACTGGAGGCTTTAGCACACACTGGAGTTTCATAAAAAGCCATAATGTGCCCTGCCCCACTATACAAAAAAGGATTTTTTAAAACACTAATATCCTTTACATAAATCATGCAAGATATGAGAAAATGCATCATTTTGGCAACCCATTCTATAAACTAATCTCACCCCTTCTGTGCTACATTAAGGAGAGTAGCACAGTAATCACAATCACCTGCAATAGCATACCTTTGATATGATATGTAACCACAAATTTCACTATTAAAATGTCTAATTGATCAGTGAGCTGAAGAGCAGACAAGTTAAGCAGAAATTTTATGCTATGTTCCACCAATGTATTAATCAAGGGAATAAAATAAAGGTCTTCCTCTTTTGTTAAGCAGTCAGCAGTGAGTGCTGCAGTCACACATGGTTGAAGGCATTAGCACAACTGGGAATAGTCTGACACAAGAGACAGTTCAAATGAGGCCTGGACATTCCCTCAAAAACACACAGTTTCCTTCACCTGACAACACTACAATGGTTTAAATAGTAATATTATTCAAAAACTATTAAAATTAAGATTAAGGCTTATATATTCTTATTTAGGGCAACACTAATGACTAGTCCTGCAATTCAGGCCTTCTCTTTTTCCTACATGTTACTAAGGAAGCAAGAAGGATTGCAGAAGCAATGATATTGGCTTCAGCAACCACTCCAGCAAACATTTATTAGGCCTAAGTTGTATGGACGGTTAAAATTGAAGGACGGAATTAGTCGTAGGTTTTTTATGACTTCTTTCATATTAAATTCAACAAATCACTTTTGCTCGTTAGAATTATTTTGCATGAGGTTGGGTTGCATATGCCTTTAGGCTATTGTGAGTACCATATATATAAAACTTCTAAACTGCTCATTTACATATCATTCTCTAGTGTCACATCTGCACACACACATTTGCACTTGCATCTGTGAGCTTTTCTGCCAAAAACACATGCAGCCTCAACTTAGCACACCTTGATTTCAATAGAAGTACATGGCTTCTACATTATTATCCTCACCTTTATAGAAGTCCATCTTCATTGAAAAGAAATTAAATTCTTCAGATGTACACAATCCCATATGGAAGATAACAATTATATATTTTACTCATTGTTAGAACACTTTATTAACCATTTAAGGGGCATGGTCCAGTGCATTGCTATTGCTGTCAGTTATACACATTCACGTTCTAGCAGTCTTTAAGCAAATTATGTTTGGGACTTCAGCAGGAGGAGAGCGCTGGAACATTTTCCCATGCACACAATGCAGATTAGATACTATGCCCACACACTGACATTTAACAAGGTTTTTAGAGTCAGCTCCATAAGAAAACCACTACCAACGGCCTCTTCCTGTGGCACCATCTGCAAGGGCTTAAACTTGTATTATTAGTGGCATCCAATATGGAAATGGATATTGATTTTATGAATACTATTTTCCTATTCTGTCACAATGGTAACAATTATGGGAGATCCTTTCTAAGAGAAGATATTTAAATTAATACATTTACATCTGAGGCCATGTCTTTACTTGATCGTTTTTGACAGTGTTTTTACCTTAACGTATCGTGGAGACGTTGCAGCTTATTTGACTGCTAATTTGTTTGACCGATGGTAAGAGATGAATGTAAACGGCCATTTCGATTTGTTTTTTAGCAACTTAGCAAAGCCAATTTGAGTAGCATCCCCTACATGCGACTAGCCTAGAAATGACTTACATCCGGCTCAACCAACACTGAGTGTGTAATCAATGACAGCAGTGCACAAAGATTATAGTATATAATATGTGTGTATATAAATAAATCATTGTTTTAAACTGTTTTATTCTTTTACCTTTGTAATCTATTTTCTAGACCCAGATATTCAACTGTAAAGGCATCCTATGTGCCATGTTATTGTTTTCCATTGCATCCTTGACTGCATCTGATAAAATATTCCTATTCTATACAAAACTTTTTTTTTTTTAAACAGAATACTAACTTTGTAATGGCATAAGTAGCTTTTTAATCTCACTGAAATGCTAAGAATTTCATAGAACTACAAACTGCCATTGATATTAAAATTAGCAGGAGCCATAGATGTCAACTAAGCAGAAGCCATAGTGTATACATTAGCTTGATATTAAATTATGTCAAACAACATTCTCACCTACTGTCCTCACTTAATGGGATGTAAAACTAACTAAAACAACCCATGACAGTTAAATCTAACCAAAACAGCAAAACAGTTTCTATAATATTAAAAGTTCTCAAAAGTAAGCCTTCATGACAAACCTTTAGGCTACAGTGGACATCTCTAATCTACTTATGTCAGGAAGAACCCTAACCCTTACCCTTCATTAATATGCAGTATCAGTAATTTGCTAAATGTCATTTTGTCCATATTTTACGGTTAGAACTTTCATATCAACTTAGTTAGCTTCCTCCCCATCTGACTAAATAAAACCTGTCTTGGAAATGTAGAAATACCCCCCCCCAACACACACACACACACACACAAATGTACAAAAAATGTACAAAAGCAAAACGTATACATTTCATACATCTACCCCCACATGAATGTCTGGGAAAAATAAATAATTAGCTCTTACTGTAATTATGCAATATCAAGTATTCTATATGCTATTCCACTACTTCACCTGAAAAGGCAGGCACTAAAATATTTTCATAAGATAGGATAGTTGAAATGTCAAAATATTTAACATCAAAATGTCAGAGAAAGCAGAAAGTTCTTCTTCTGAAGTGGGTAGCTGGTAGATGGCAAGGCAGCTTAAGCTCAGTGAGAAAACAGCTAGAAAAGCTTGTGCCAAAAGGTGCTGAGAAACACGAAAGCACCGCTGCAAAGCCTGGCACCTCCCTTTCTGTAAACACAATGCTATTGCTTAATGCTTCAAGTGTCAAGTGCTGAAAAGAACCCATCAACTGATTAATGAGCACGTTCTGGGAACACTCTGAAAACAGGGCATCACTAAGCTTATTCACAGTTTCAGTTCAAAGCCCTGTACAGCACATGATAAGTGAGCAATGTGGATTCCAAGCAGCCTACACAGAAGCAAACACACTGAGCAAAGCAGCACCGTCCTCTCTTAAACCAAGTCAAGTTCATGAAAGCTAACAAGGTGCTTAATTTGAGTATTTGGTGAGAAATCCAGTGTTGAATCATTATAAATGGTTTCAGTTTTTTGTCCGATGCTCTGACTTTTTAAACATGATTTATTAATAAAATCATGGATCACACAGTTACAATAGAAATTAGGCAAGATACAAACATTGACCCTTTCACACAAACTTTGTACACAAAATAGGTTATATATTGAATTGTTCAGAATTAGCATGTGAGACACACACCATCCAACCATTTTACAGCCCTAAATGCCACACAACACTGAAGGAAAAAATGAAGTAAACATACTAGTAGAGATTTGTTACATTTAAGTCATCTTATCCAGAGTGACTTATATTTATCACATCTGAGCAGCTAAGGGTTAAGAGCCTTGCTCAAAGGTCCAGCAGAGGAAGCTTGGTGATCCTGAAATTTGAACTCACCACCTTCCAAACAGTAATCCAACATCATAACCACTGAGCTACCACTTTGCACAGTTAGTGTAATAAATACCATTAAACAAACAAAATAATATCAATGAACCACCTGACCACATAAATAGTTTCTATGAATATTTAATTCCCTTATATTTGATGTGAGATAAGATTTGTTCATTTTCATTCAAATGAAGTCACTAAAAGAACTATGCACACTAAGCTTGGCCACAGCCTAATGTACACTCCTCTGAAAGTACTGTAACAATTCTTTTGTTTTGGATACAAACTATCTGGGTTTGAGATCAATTTAAGCTTTTGTTACCTGCTATTTACGTCTTACACCAACAATTTTTAAATAAGCCAAAGTCTAGGTTTAGAGAGTCTGAAAGTAACTAAAAGTAAGTACCAGTTAATATTTGGTTGCATATCCCTTGCTAGCAACAACCGCATAATCAAACTGTTGCACTCTTCTTTTGTGATTATATAGTTCCATTCAGTTGTTGTTTGTTTCTGGGGGTTCGCCCTTCAGTCTCCCCTTCATGCTGCTCGGTTGGGTTAAAGTCTGGTGAGTGTCTTGGGCATTCATTCTAGCTGAGGACTTTCCAGCTTTTCCAGTGATGAAGCCCTGTTTTGAGTTGGCAGTGTGTTTTGGGTTGTTTGCTGCACAATGAAGTTCAACCCAATTAGATTGGATGCATTTCTTTGTAAACTGGCAGACAGAATGTTGCTGTAGACTTCTGACTTAATTCTGCTGCTACCACAATGAGTTACACTTGTATGTTTTGGATCCTGATCAGCTCCTTTCTTTTTTCTCACTTGGTCTTGGTCTTTCTGTCACTTTGGTAGAGTTTAATCTTGGTTCTAAATCTTTGGTGGCTCATCTCTGTAATTCTTTTCAACCTCTAATCCGGCCTTCCGAATCTTACAGCTGATAAGTGGTTTGCATGTTGTGGTATGGCTGCTACATTTCTGTTCTTTTTTGTTTTCTTGTTTTCCTCTCCGCTGCCCTGTGGAGGTTGTTGGTGATATCACTGATTGTTGATTTTGGGGTTTACTTTAAAGCTCTCACAATGTATATGTCACCAACTGCTGTTGTTTTCCTTGGCCAACCTGTTTGGTGTTAGTCCCTTGGCCAACCTGTTCAGTATGAGGTTGTTAGTAATATTTCAAATAGTTGTATTGACTATGCCCAAGCTAAGCTTCAAAATGTCTTGAATTTCTCCCATAAACAGCTCTCTAAGGTTGTTGGTTTATCCGTTTTAACAACAGATGCAATATTCACAGGGAAAATCCAAGACTCAAACCAAGTCTAGAAATTCAGAGCAGAATTGTTTAAACAATCAGTCTAACAGAACACATCTGGGCAATACCAGTCAGTCAGATGATCCAATATTTTTCATTACTTGATAAATGGGTTGGTTCAAACAAAAGGTTCCGTGTTCCAGGTTGTCTATATGTAAATATCAAGAAATGAAAGCAAAATCTTACATATTCATCTTTTGACCTTGAATCCAGATGTCTTCAGTGTATAATAAAACAAAAGATAGGAATGGAAAAGATAGGAATGTATATATATATATATATATATATATATATATATATATATATATATATATATATGTTTGAAATTTCTATGTGCAATAATTTATGGTAATGTGCGTATACTGTGAACTTACTAGTATCTACTGCTCTATATGGTAACAGCCCACTGCCCCAACATTCATATCAAACTTCATAAATGGGCTGGTTTTGAGTATTTCAGAAACTATTGATCTCCTGGGATTTTCACAAGCAATAGTGTTAAATCTACACATAATGGTTTAAAAAAAACCCAAAACATCCAGTGAGCAGCAGGTCTGCAGACACCTTGTTAAGAAAGGTCAGAGGAAATTGGTCAAACTGGTTTGAGCTGACAGAAAGTCTACAGTAATTCAAGTGTTCTTTAAGTAAGTCTTTACAACTGTCTTGAGCAGAAAATCATCGCAGAATGCACAACATGTCAAAACTTGAGGTGGATGAGCTACAACAGAAGAAGACCACACCAGGCTCTACTCATGTCAGTCAAAAGGAATCTGAGGCTACAGTCAGTACAAGCTCACAGAAGCTGGACACTGCATTGTAATTTTTTCAACTCTCATCAACTCTCTAATTACCTTAATAAGCTTTCTGTCTTTTTACTTTTTGACTGCTTACTTTAGTAAATCATGGTGCCCAAATGTTGCCTGGATGGCTTGCCTTCTGAGTCCTAGGTTTTATTTGTTAGTTTATCTCAAAGTTGTTTCTCTGTCTCTGCCCGTCATTGTCATCTGTGATTTGTTCATTAGAGATGATGGACACTGATTTGTCAAGCTGCTCCATCCTCTATTGTATTCATTTGAATAATTTTGAATATTTATTTGAATAATTCTAAAAAATGGATGTAACACCAGAACTAATATCTTTCCTTTGACATGTTATGATCTGATCTTTTTAGATGGTTAGTTAATCACATGTTAATACAATTTAAACATGGTTGGGATTTATGACATTATGTTAGTTGTAGCTGATAACCACATGTCAACATTGAGCATAAACACTTTTGCTGACTGTTGGAGCTGAGAGCAAACAGCAGTCTTCAAAGCGAGCGAGTACCCACAGTGTCTGACCAGACTAAGGACTGAAAGGCCTGAAGCCGCTGGCTTGGGTGGATGTCATAAAAACCATGTTTGTAGAAGGATCTTCTGTTTTAATGCATAGACCAAGCAAAAAGAAGAGTGCTTGTTTGGGTGCTTGACTGGAAAGCTAGCATTTCAATGTTCAATTGTTGTTTCGGAAGAACTAAAGTAACCAATGATTTGTATTCAAATAAAGTCCTCTGACTAACAATTTGGCATTTGCCAAAAAATCCATAAAGCTTGGATCGCCTCTATGATCCATTACACTTTTTTCTAATAACGTTGTTGTTAAGCATACAGACACTAGTGCTATTTGAGATGAACAGGACAGGATTATAAGCAGCTTAATAAAAAGCACATGATAAATTATTATAGCTGGCATTTTTTAAAATGGACAGGACATTATTGCATTTGAAGGGGTGATATGTAAGTGCACAGCCCTATTACACACCATATGAAAAGAACATGAAATTTTATGCAAAAGAATGGGTTATATTGACATTTGTCTACCATACACAGAGACACCCCAGGCCTCAATTGTATTTTCATGAAAGCTATCTAACATTTCAGGGCTATTTGCTTGAGTTTGTTCTTGTAAGGTCCATATCTCATCTTTTATGACTTGTGATAAGGTAGGTGGCTTGGTCTGTGGGTTGTGGTGGTGATATCAACTACAATAAAGCCATAACTCAGCGTTTCCATTAAAGCCACATTGCCCACCAGTCATCACACCTGCTGCTCTCCTCTTTTGCATCAGCTGCGCTGTACAGTTTATGGCCATGACGCTCTCACTCCAATGAAACATGATGAGGGGGTTAACACTCTGTGACGGTGTGTTCTGTAGGCCAGTGTTGACACTCTGCTCTATGGCAATTATCTATAAGAGCCATATCACACTCCATATAAGGTTTTAGGCCACTAAAGTCATAATTATTTGCAGGGTAGAGAATGGGACTCCTATCATAGCCTTGAAGAATCACATTTGAGGAATTATACTTTTAAAGGAAGTTTAAATAAGGACATTAATAGAAAGGAATGGAACAAAATAATGTTCTCATTTATATTGCACCTGGTGCCATTATAAAAGATGGTAACACAGCAATCATGATGAAGGCACTTCCTGAAATTCTCAGGGACAACATTATTAAACACTGTAATGGAAAAAAACTACACAGGAAAGGAAAAACCATAATAAATCCCAAAACTACAATTTGTTTGACAATACGCAGGTGGAAAGTTCATGGAACCACAATTAATTGTCCCTGGAATGGTGGGCCAGAGAAGATTTTATAACATGCTATCAGGTTAATTATAAGGAAGGTAAAAGAGAGTTAGCAGTCACTCAAAAAGAGTTGCAGGATGACCTGAAAGCAACAGGAACAACTGTTATGCAGAGGGCAATAAGCAATGAACTGCATCATAATGTAGAAGCATTTAGATAAATCAGAGATCTTTTTGAATAATAATATGTTTTGATTTGGCACAGGTTTATGCCAGATATCCTTCCTGAAGCATCCCTCCCATTTTATCTGGGCTTGGGACCAGGACTAAGATTTAACTCTCCAGTGGCTGGGTTAGCTCCCTGGAATTGAACCTGGGCCGTGGCAATAATATAGTCAGGCTACATCCAGAAAATTCATAAATCAAATTTTTTAAACATGTATTTGTATATGTATTTATGTTTGTATTTAAAAGTACAAAGTTAAACACTATTATCTGTGTAGATTTGTAAATATATGAACTAGTATTTTACTAAACGATGAGGACAAAGTATATGAATACTTAATAGGAAATACAAGTGCTTTTCTGTTCTTGAATTTTTCACTGATAAAATGCTTTAGGTGCTTTTAGGCCCCATTTATGAATTAATGATATTATGATTAATCCCATTAAGCTCAGTGAGCCATCAAATAGTCTAAGAACAACAAAATGATAGATATAACAACTTTGATAATGGTAGATTGCTATTTCCTATGACAGAATAAACAGTTATGATTTTTGGTCCACTTTGAGAACCAGTGCATAAAAATTATTTGTAGAAACCTTTAATAGTTGCAGATTCTTAATTTGGGGTTGTACTTTGTTGTAGGGTTTCATTATTAGGATAAAAGTATAACCATATGAGTGGTGGTAAGTAGTGTTAGGTTTATGTATATATTTAGAAATCTCTGGCACCATAAATAAGTTACATATAGACCCTATCCCAGACCCTGTACATTTAATTCTTGATTCATACTAAATATATGAGGGTTCAGTCAGGACTAATAAAACCAAGAGGACACACAGAATGCATCTGTTGCATTCTACAACAGATACTGGTAGCCAAACAGGTTAGCTGATATATTTTGTCATGTACTGCCTGATGAACAAGACAAAGCTCCTCAAACCAGCAGGGAAACTTATGACTATGACTAATGGCTCTGTCAGGTCAACTGCATAACTGACATCAAACTCTCTTTCCCAGAATACAAACGTCCTACAAAATTGGCACCCAGGACTACATTTCCTAAAACACACTGACAACTTTGTCATGCTGTCATTTATCACATCATCTAATCACACATACCTGTCACCAATCACTAAATATAGGACCCACAACACTCACCCAATGTGACGTAATGCTCAGTATGGCACTACAACTTACCAAGTCATGTATTCAGTGTACTGTCTTTCTTGCTTTTTTTTTTTTATCTTGCTTTGCTACCTGCTTTTTTGGATTTCCCCTACTATTGTTTGTTAATCGCCTGAACCTTTGCCTATTTCCTTTTTTCATCTTTTTCCTCACATTTTGGATCTGTTTGCCAGTTTCTTTTGTAAGACTCTGAACTGCATTTGCACCCAATTTCACATCCCCTTCATGACAAACTGAAATTTTGTCCTAGTATTAGTAAAGTCTTATCTTATCTCATCTTATCTTTTCCCAACCACAAGCAATATTACAGTTTAGTACCTTTTCTTTGTACCATACAGACCTCTTAAGGTTCTAAATTTATTTTTTCATTCTCAGAATGAACAGCATTATACTGTTTAATATTTACATGCTTATTTAAATACATCTCTCAAATCAGTCTTTTTATTAACATCACTGACAATGTCTGCTAATCAAACATCAGCATCTTTTTGCTTTTCAGTTTCCAGACTCATATGCAAATATTTAAAGGTCAGGATTTCTCAAGGAAAAAAAAATCACAGTGACTGAAATTTACCAATCTGAAATTCATATAAAATTGAATTAGCACAATGAAAGTACTGACCTTACCTACACTGCATGTTTACAACCTTTCATTTAAATTATAGCTGGGAATTGTGTATGCTTCCTTCAAAGTTTATTTAAAGTACATAATTATTCATTAATAACTGGACATTTAACAAGCTTTAAAGCTACACCATGTCTGCCATCCTAATTTATGCTGCTCAGAAATCTAGCTTGTCGAACCGGCTACCAGATACCAGAAAGCATGCTGAAATGGTAAGTCATCTTTTCCAAACTGGTACTGAAAGCAACTTCTAAGTGCTATGTTGTACACCCGTAACTTAAATAAGTACACATTTTGATAGCCAAATTGGATTTCTCAAATATTTATTGATCAGTTCAGTCAAGACATTAGGAAGCTCCAAAATAATTTACCAGCTAATGAACTTGGTCTACCAGCTTGACCAGCAGTGTTTTAGCACAAGGTCAAACCAATTTAATTTTAAGATGTAATCTGACAAGGAAAGGTATCATTTAGTACAGAGGAGTGGGAAATACAAATTAAATGGTAAGAAAGCGCACAAGCCTCAATGTCTCCTCTAAGTATCTTTCCATACCTTAATTGAGTGAATTGTTATGAATTTGCAATGTGAGCCCATGTTAAGCTCAAAGACGACAATTTTGTACAAATACGTTTCCTATTGCCTCACTAAAGCGCACAATATAGCTTTTGTTGCATTCTTCTGCCCCCTTGTGGTAACAAGACCTTTAGTGAGGGAATAATATGAGCCGCTTTTCAGATGAATTTCAGAAGAAAATACAAAGCAGTGTGAAATTATTCCCTATTTTGAAACGACGAAAGACTTAATGTAGTGCAGTGAATAGTCACATTAATACAGCTATACCAACAGTGGGTGTGCACAATATAACAATTTGCAAATTAGACTAGAAAATGCTGTTACAGTTTTGTTTGTCTGAACATTGTGACAATCCTCCTGTTCCCCCAAAACTTCAAAATTGACTATTTCTTAAAAGTGAATTTTAAACGAATTGCACTCTTAGCATTACACTCATTTCCACAATGTACAAGCTAAGCTTAACATAACTGTTTTTGATAGTTTTTTATAATTAATTGATTTTTTAAAAGGATAATTAAGTGTCCTTAGTTTCCTAAAAAGAGTTGTACTTTAAACCGTTCTAACAGTAGATAGATAGATAGATAGATAGATAGATAGATAGATAGATAGATAGATAGATAGATAGATAGATAGATAGATAGATTTAAATGACATGAGACATTTATTAGAAAATATACAATTATTTTTTAATATAATCATGTAATCAATCATTTTAATATAATCAATCATACTCACCCAAGCTCTATAAAAATAAAAGTAGAAAGTAAAAATGATTGTGTACAGTACTTATTCTTTCCTGATTTTCAGGAAGTGACATCATTTTCCTGGAAGGAATTCAAATGCAAAGTGCAAATGTGTTTTTTGTATTGTTAATCTTTCTTATTTATTTATTTATTTATTTATTTATTTATTTATTTATTTATTTATTTATTGTGTATAACCAGTGCTAACAATCATAAACATTCACCCCGAAGTCACCCTGTTGTCAACATCCACCCTGTACCTGGTATGGCAAGTGCAGTTTTCTGGTTTTGGTAAACAGACCAAAGGTCTAGGCAATACTCAGAAATATGAGTTGGGCAAACGGTCAGCAAACAAGCATAGACAAGACTGAATTAGCAAATATGAAGCAGGTTATGGTGGGCACAGTGGATTAGGGGTTAGCATGTTTGCCTTGTACCTCTGGGGTCTCCGCCTAGAGTGTATGGAGTTTGCTTGTTCTCTCTGTGCTTTAGGGTTTCCTCCTCAAGTTCAAAGATGTGTTATGATATTTTTAGTATTTTTGGGCAGACCTGACCAGAAGTTCTCTAGAATATCACTGTATTTGGCTCCATCACACCAAGTTTAGCTTGTTTCTCAGTTCCTGCTGATGAAAATCATCCTCACATCTGAGCTGTAGTTCTATCACTTGGTTACTTTTTTTTTTTTTTTTTACTCATTCCATCCCCCTTACCTAGCACCTCACTTTTTTTTGGCTGGCCTCCTCTAGTGGATATTTGAGGTAATGTTGCTCCACAGGATATGCCAAATTTAAGAATGTTCTTTAAATTAATCCATAGTCTTCATGAGGCTGTTTGTTTTAGTATGTTCTCTAACACACAGTGGGACCTTCCAGGACCAGGTATCTAGACTGAGATATTTGACACTTGTCAAATAGTTCTGTAACTGAACTAATTGACAGGTTTCAGACAGGAATGAATAATTACACAGTCACACCATTTATTATTATTATTATTATTATTATTATTATTATTATTATTATTATTATTATTGTAAGTAATATATAGAGGGATATTTTGTATAGATCTGCGACTTATAACCACAATTAACTTCAGATCAGGGCATATACAGTGGGTATTTGAATATGCTTCATGGGTTTGTGTATGCTATGTGGGAATGTACGCTTATACAGCCTTGCAAACAACAAATGTGCTCAGACATGAGCTTGGTTATAATAGCAGTCCTTAAGAACTGCTGGTTGCAAATACACAATATTTGCCAAATGCCAAAAACCTTCAAAATATGAGCATTTGTAAACAATGTCATATAGAATTGTTCTCTTTAGGTCACTGATGAATGCTTTTGCTCCTAAAGTAAAACGATCTTTACTGCATTCATTTGATATTTTATTGTATTGCTCTAGTGTTTCAATATAAAAACTTACTATACAATGATATAGTAACAATTTTGGCAAGAGATTCTCAGTTTCTAAGAACTATTGGCAAAATATAATAGTTCTGAAATGGCCATAAATGGTTGCAAAGGTTATTATAAAATTGACTGTTATAATGTTTTCATTTTAGATTTGATGTTTTTTTTTTCTTTTTACTAGTGAAGTAATAAACTGGCATAAAATAAGCTGTAAATAAAACAATAGCTGTAAATAATGTTGGAATAAAATCCTTCATTCCTTCCACTTTAATGAATGTTATATAATTTATCTGACAGCTTTATATGAATAGACATATATTTATATATAGTTTCTAGCAATACTGACCTATTTATGAAGGAAGTGCAGAAGGTGGGTCGACTTTTTTCTATCTTATGACATCATTCTGTGTTTAATATGCAGCAGACAATTAAAGGGCTTTGCCATTTCTCTCCTTTATGCACAAGGAAACTCAGCTCATCTAATGGTTTCTGATCACAGTTAATCCTTAAAGCAAATGACTTCTAATCCTGGAATCCTGCATGCAGTTACCTGTGGGAAATGCTACCCACCTTCTTCATGTTCCTCCACTCTTCTCACAGATTAGTCCAATATATATTAATCCCTTCATTTATCTTTGTCAATGAAGGACAAGAATCATTTAAAAGAGAGTAAATAATAGGCAGCGCAGGGGAGAGTTAGGGACGCTTTATTAAAGACGGCAGAAGGCAGGTGCTCGCCACCTCTGTGCTGATGGCCCTTATACCCAGAGACTTTCTAATAAGATGCTCTGCATTTCAAATAACACCTCTCTCATCCACCTCATTAACTTTGCATGTCCAGTGAGATTGCCTTGACAAGTAAACAAAACGTTTCAAAAAATTTGTAAAGAAGTTAAAAAAAAAAAAAATCTCTTCAGGTGTTGGTTGAAATCACATTTGCATAGTTCTATTATGGTCAGAAAGAAATCTATATTAATATATTCAGCAAAAGACGATATTGTTAACTGTTTATTTTTCTAACAATGGGAAAATCTATTTCCTGTCACAACTAATTTGAATTTCTTGATATTTTAAGACTATTGAAATATTTACTATGGAATATTGCTTTTTGAAAATGTTGCAAGGAAGAATACACAATACTTACATGTGTAAGACTGGCTATATAAAAACTGCGAAATATGGCTCGCACACGAAACACAGATGCACGTATGGGGAAGTCTCACAGGTGTGGGTGAAAGGTGTGGTGAGGCATAGTTTCCTTGGGCCTGTGTATTTATTTTAAATCCAAGATTTATAAGCTGCCATCTGCTGTCGGGTGTTCTCGCCTTGATTATTTACCCAGAGAAAATATGGCGGTGAAAAATTCATGTGTGTGCGTGTTACACTGCATTCGTCTGACCCCAAGGTCCCTGGCAGGATGGAAAAACAAGGTCAGAAGCACTCCAAGATGAGGTCAGCTGAGCCAAAGCAGAGAGGTGGCCAGTGACATTGCTTCATCACCTCCATTTGCCCCTAGAGCACGGCAGAAAGGAGACAGCAGTGATTGGATAGGCACACACATTCACTTTCTGAGAAAAATGGGCATAGTGCATGTGCTTCATATATCACACTGTGACCTGCTGAGGATAAGGTTAATGTGATTATCTATGAACATGTTACACTACCAGTAGGTGGCACTTTAGTATATTATTACAGCAATTCCTGACTCTTAATTTCAGATATGTGTATAATGTGAATCAGATGCTATTACAAAATAGCCACTAAAACATATGAGGATCTAATCCAGATAAGCTTAACTCTTGTTACCAGAGGCCACAAGCATTTCTTTTTCTTTTCACACAAGTATTTCTTTTCTTTTCCTTTTACATAGCAAAATACTCAGAAAACAAAAATGCTTATTTTTTTCACACTACTGTTTATATCTTCAAAGTAAATGGTGACATCAAACCCTTCTCTGCTCTCTGAGATGCCACAAGTATTTGTTCATAAGCACCTACTGTAAATTTTAAAGACGTTAACTTCAACCACTAAAATTCTGTGTAAGGTTATCCCAACAGAGGTGAAAACATCTCATTCTGAAAGCCAAGAGTCCCGACTAATTTTATATTAGACTTGCAGCGACAAAATAATTTGTTTGTTTATACACATTGAAAACGGCTGAAGTCGATTTTGCCAACAGAGAGAAACACAAGAGGGTTGAAAGGGTTAACATGGGTCCTTTTTCTACCATTTGAATGTGCATAAACAATCATTTATTTTGGTTGTATGCTCTAGAGGAATGGTCAGCAACCTCCGCAATGCCTACTCAATAGCTTCAATACCAATCAAAGACAAGAAGCATGTTATTGGCATATTCTATGAATATCTAACAAAGGTTTTAACTCAAAATGGCTGTGCTGCATTGTATTTTAATCCACAACCCTCTACCTAACTGACATACACAAACAACAATTAGTTATATTCAGTATTCAGAACATTCAGTTTTTCAATTAGTAAACTGAAAAATGACAAAAGAACAGAAGAGAAAAAAAAATTACAAAGTTTTCCCACACAAGCAGGAGAACGGTAATGGGTTACATGCTGACCCTCAGCTGGGATTGCCATTTCCTTTTCCTTTGACCTGCACATAACATGCCTGTCTCATACAGGAATTAAGGTGAAGAAGTACAAATACAAGCAATAATCAAAAAACGCATGGACCTACATGGACTGGGAGATGTGATGTGGGATAGTGAGGAGGAGGAGTAAAAAGAGAAAGAGGATGAAGCTGAGGTACTTTTTTTTTTGCTGGACTTTGCATACCACACAATAATGGAGGTTTGGAAAATTCATCATCAACCGGCCAGGGCCTCAGTTAAACATGGGTGGCCACCAACACAAAGTCTCAAAACAAATGGCTTTACATGATGTGATCATTATCTGTAGTAGAGCAACAAAAGGAGGGATGAAGCAAGCAGTGTAGCTGCCACTTTCCTGTCGAAAGACAAAATTATGGGTAACACAACAGAATGGCATTTGATGATGGCCATAAAAAACATAGATGAACGAAACCATGTTTGTACTAAGGCTAGGCTGACTGGCTGGCTCGCTGGATGAAGTCTGGAAGCTCAGGACGTATTTGGACAGGAAAAATAAAATTGTGAAACCCACAAGCCTTCTTTTGCTGAATCAGCAGCTGCCAGTTTGTACAAATGGAAAGTACAATAAATTTACATTCGACAGTATGTAATGGTACAGAAATATATATACACACAACACAAAAATGACCAATAGGTTTATTTAAGAAAAGCTAATTATGAGGTATAATAGAAACTTTATAATTGTATACCAGGTGTTGAATTGCGTCTTTGGTCAGTAATCACATTCAGTGTACTGGTGTTGCTCATAAAAAAACAAACAAACAAACAAACAAATAAACAAACAAAAAAAATCCTTATCTCACATCTGTGGTTATGGGAGGATCCATGACAATGTAGTTCATTATTACACCAATAGAGGTCAGTAACACCATCTAATAGAAAGCAATATGTGCAATATAAGTTAATGAGCCATATGATCCGGTTTTATCAGTTGGGTGACAGATATTTCATGGTCCTTTAAGGGACAGAGGGTTTAGGAGTTTGTTGGACCTCATAAAAATAATACTATTTGCAAGTACTAACTTGAAGTTAATCCTGTTGCAGAAATAGAAATCAGAATCGTTAAACAATAGTTAATGAGTGGTTTCAAGCAGTATATTTACCAATAATGACACTTCTAATGTCAAAAGTCTCTATATACTCATTTTAGCCAGTAAAAGACTGCTCTAGTTGGTGAATATGTGAATACTGTGATGTAGGATGACTGATCACCATAGTTATCAGCTCTCTTTTTTGGCTGATCAATATTTACCTATTATTAAATGTTGGTTCCCAGTATCCTCAGCCTGCAAAAAATAGCAATAGCAATTTTCTGTATGTGAAAAGTAAAGATGCAGAAACATCACTTCATCAACAGACAAAGAAATTCTCTGAATCATGGCTTTATTTTACTGTTGTTGAGGGAGCATCCAATTCCTTAAATAGCAATTCAAAGTCAGGGCAAGTCTGTTTTTGGACACGTGTCATACCTCAAAGTTGCAAAATTCATGGCGTGTAATAGAGTGCCTCAGATTCACAGAGATTTGTGTTTTCCATCCTCTACCACACCAAATTCAGCATATGAAGTATTTGGCATTTATTTGTTAAACTCGTCGGGTGTATCATAAGTTGCATGGAGGAAGTTCAGCTGCTATCACTGACAATGTTGCAAGCTCAACATAGAATCTGAAATTTTAAGAGGTGCATACCCCCAAACCCCAACCTACATTATTTTTTACAATGCTGCTTGTGGTCAGGCCACTGTGCTGCCCCTTACAGAAACAATAATGACCAAATGCTTCATGACTGATTCATTTCAGGTTTGTTTTTCTTCATTTTGAAGACATCAGATAGCAGTGGTTGGTTAATAGGAATGTTGTTTCACCAACAAGGAACAGAGGAGAGTTGACCCAGGACATCACATTTAATGAACAGGATACACACAAACAAAGCAAACATAAAAACATGCAGAGACACACAAATATATATCTTTGTTGTAAATTCAGTACAAAACCAGACATTTTAAGAGGTGGATACCCTAAAACACCTTCATTATTTTTTACAATGTCACATAGTATGTGCTTGCCTATTTGGCTAGATTTAGTTCTCTAAATCCATGTCTGACAGGCAGGAGTTGATCACAGTCCCTTACCACTTATATATAGATATATAGCATATGTATATTTGTCCTTTTTTTTGCTTTGTAACTAATGTTCACCAGCTAGTTTTGATACGGTCAATTCTTTGTTGTACTGTACGGCAGATCCACAACAAGTAAACAGAGCACTAATGCCTCATTCACACATACATCAGCTGATTCATTTTCAGTGAGAGCTGGCTAATTCCAGCGAAATGAATTACAGTAACCATCTGTGATCTGATGTGAGCATGACCAGCTATGCCAAAGTTGAGAGAAGTTTTACTTTTTGCAAATATGCCTTAGCTTGATGCAGTGACTGCCAACGGGAGTGAGGACAGTAGTGTGCATGTCATCTGAGGTTAAGAGCACACACTGATTTACCTACAGCTTGAATGACATGATGCTGGTGAATTTTATACACAACCACCAAATCACCCTCCAGAATGTTTCATTTTAACAGCCATGGATACTCGTTGCAATATCCTCTAATAAAAGTTATTACTGTAGCAACCAGGAGTAGGAATACCTACTGGGGGTTTCACAGGAGAGCGACAGGTGACTTCATATATACTGAGATAAAATCAGTATATGTGTGAATGTAGCCTACCTCTGGAGATGTGTAACTGTGTAACTGCACTTGTTTGGAGCAATGATCTAGTTATGAATCAGGTGAGAGGAAAAGTGAGCTCATTTTGGTATGGACTGAAGATCATTATGTGACTGAATGGATTTGCCTGTGTCCATTAAACATCCAGATTTGTAAAGCTCAACTTGGACTTTGTGTTATAGTTGACTGGGATTTAATATTGTGTTTGTTATTTAGTGTTAAGTGTTATCCAAACTGTTATGCATTTAAATTAAAAAGAAAATAGAAAACTCATTTCTAATGACTACATATGCATACACATACAGTATATACATATAAATATATAAGCTGTCTATGTGAGTTATCCTACTGGATCTCAAATACAGATATCACAAGAAATCCCAAACCACAGAATAACACTGCAGGTCTTAACTTGCTGTATGTCTACTAAGACCAACAGAGAAAGTTTAACATTGTCTTTTAAAGTCAGTTTTCCACGTACAGCCTGGATATGTTGATATGTGAATTAATGAGTTTCTACTTAGCTCTGATATATCTGTTTATATTTCCTGTACATAATTAAAAATAAAATAGTTCCATATAGTATAATTTTTATAAAAAATATATTTGGAAGACATAAGCCCAAAACAAAAAGACATTATGTAAAACTTGGGGATTTTCCTTATGGAAACACATTCACTCATTCATTTTCAGTAACCCCTTTATCCTGGTCAAAATCCTGGTAGATCTGGAAGTGAGACAGTAACATGCTCTAGATGGAATGCCAATCTATCTTAGGGCACCATGCACACACAATTGTACACTTTATTCACAGCTGGGAGCAATTTATTATAACCAATTCAGCTACTGGATTATTTTTGGGATGTGGAAGGAAACCAGAGAACCTGGAGGAAACCCACACAGACATGGGAAGAACACGTAAAATGCTAAACAGACAGTAAACCCAGCTGTGAAGTGGCAAATGCCACCCACTGTGCCACTGTGCTGCCTCCTTACAGAAACAATAATGATAAAGTACTTCATGACTGATTCAAGTTTGTTTTTCTTAATTTCTTTGACATCAGATGGCAGTAGTTAGTGAATAGGAATGTTGTTTCAGGAACAACAAATGATTGTTGACCCAGGACATCATGTTCACTGAGCAGGATACATGTAAACATAGCAAACACATAACATAGACATACATGTACAAACATGTGCACAGACACACAAATATACATCCATTCTTATTTTTGGAGCCATTGCAATAGAAGGCATTATTCCAGCTTTATACTGCTTGGCTCCCAATCAAACTGGTTTTATAACATTTAAAGCTTCTCCAGAGTCCACACAGTCCAATAGGAGGAAAAGCATGAGTGTCGGCCAACCACACACACTCACTAAGCTCATTCCACCAAGCTGCAATAAATCATTAGGAATGCAGAAGTCTGTGTGGAAGACACGATCATCTAAGGCTAATAAACCGCACATTTTCTCCAAATGGTCTGCTCACATATAACTGTCAGTAACTGTCAGTGTGCTGGCTAGTGATTGTTCTTGCTTTTCACACAATGCTATGGCATGGAGTTTTTGCAGCTGTTCCAATTAGCACATTGTGTCACTTGTTGATTTTTGTTCTCATTAAGCTAATTATTTAAAGAGAACGTGTTGCACATATGGAACATTATCTGTTTTATTTTGCAGTAAGCTGGAAACTTCCATGAAACAAATGCAGTGCATGGTAATAATCAGTATCATTGACTGAGAAATATAAACAATGTTTTGGGGTGCATCCAGTAGAGATTAAATTATGGATTTAAAAAGTTTTGGCAGTGCCTTATTCCATTCTCCATGCTGGACGTTTTATCACAATGTTCAAGTTCAGAGTTGCCAGACCAATTCTATGGGGAACTTTACTTATGACCTATATTCATAGGAAATGTCATTGCAATTCACTTCTTTTCAGACAGATATGCAATCCTAGTTCTAAAAAAAATAAAGTCTAAGTTTCAGTAGGTCACTAACAGACGCAGGAAAAAAATGTTCAGCTAATTTATAGACATGATTTACAACACAGCCCATTTATTTAGAACTAAAATTGGGCCCTTGACATAAACGGGTCATGAAATACCATAACTTGTGGACACCAGAAAAGTAAGTGATTAGTGAAAAAATAAATTCTATATAGTATATATAGTAGCAATTTTTTGTACTTGAACCTAATATTTTTTTTCTCTGAGCTCTGTTTTGTGCTGTGCACCCAGCAGAACTCATTTGTCTTGAGCAGGTATGACACTAATATGGTTTCACTGCTCTATTTATTGGTTCAGAAATGACCATTTCTAACCTACGTTCATATAAATATACTAAAAGAGCTGTATTCCAGCTGAGCTGGCTTTAGGTACTGTTTGGCTGTTTGGGTGACTGAGAGGAGTTTATAGAAATGTGGACCAGTATGTTAGGTGAACTTTCCACCAGGTCTTCAACTCTGAAGTTATTTCAGGGCAGTGGAAAGTAGACTAGAGAGAGAAGTGTGTAGAAGTTTTGGTCTGGGGCCAGTGACCTTGACTGTCTGTGGTGTCATTGGCTCCAGAGGGCCTGATGGGTACTGTGGTTTGGCTTAAGAAGGAAGAATTGGGCTTGCTATGTCACTCCCCAGATGGTGTAAACTATTAACTGCTTACTGTGAGGGGAAGGTGGTAAACTCTATGATAACATTATACTCTTTTGGTTAATGGTGAGAGGACTGAAATGATTCTATCACACACAGAGGACAGCACACAGACATGGCTAAACATCAGTAGACCAACATCAGTAGTTATACTAGCAATATAGTGTAATACTAGCTAGGACTTCCTAGGTTGTTTATTACATGACAGATAATTGGGACTTTGTCATCCTTATGGCTTTAAAACAGCTCTGAGTAGTTTGTGTATTTCATCTATGTTAATTAAGACAGACAACAGAAATATGTATTGTTTCTTCTACTGTGCCTTGAGTTTAAGCACAGTTAACAAACAAGACAACTGTCCAATTATCATAACTGTTCAAATTATCAGCTCCTGATTTTTCTTACAAGAATTAATATCTGAGGGACTGATTGCACCCACATAAACCATTGCCTATCAAAAAAGAGAATCACAGAGAGGATAGAGACGTCAGCAGCATATGGATGTCATTTGTAAGCAGCAGTGAGAACTTATAGTCCAGTCTGCCCTTTGCTATCTCTCTATCCATCTGTTTTCACATTACTTCCAAATTATAGTGTCCTCCAGACCCAAATGAGCATAAATCATC
This sequence comes from Hemibagrus wyckioides, assembly GCF_019097595.1. Classification (NCBI taxonomy): domain Eukaryota; kingdom Metazoa; phylum Chordata; class Actinopteri; order Siluriformes; family Bagridae; genus Hemibagrus; species Hemibagrus wyckioides. The sequence goes on from NC_080718.1 coordinate 15,747,746, forward strand.
ACCACAAACGTGCAGAAGTTTTCCTTGCTGTCATAAAACAATGATTTAGAGCGGGGCTTGTGAAAATACGCCGCTGTGAATTCGCCCCCACGTCCCAGCAGTAGGAACACAAAGCACCATCTCATAGGAATAATTTATGGCCTCCATGGGAGATGTGGATGATTAGAGCCAGGCCACCAACACACAGAAAAACAGTAGGCGCTCCAATAAGACCCACTGGAAAAACTTGGGTCAAATTTATCAAACAATTCAACAAAATCTATTTCTGTTTGAGATAAGTGAGCAACAGGAGATATATGGTGTGTTTGGTATAAAGGTACATCTTTAGAACATTCGGTCATCAGGCATTTGTGAGTTTTGGAGTTTCTCGATTAAATAGTCATAGTTGAAGACCTAAACACCATGGGATAGCTCTGGCAGCCAAATAAAATATACAATAGGAGGTTCCAGGATTCTAAACCAGATATTTGGGTAAATGATGTCATAGGGTCTCTATGAAATTGTTGTGTTTTTATTTTTTTTTAGCAATGGGTGTTGAGGAAAGATTCACTCAGATAACACACACACACACACGCACACACACACACACACACAATGTCTGTGGAAACGCTCTGCTGTGACGTGTTCTCTAGGGAAGCGGCTGCGTTTACAAGCTAGCTTATTGGGTTAGTGAAGACGGGCCGAGCTACAGAGGGAGTGCAGAAGTGGTTTCCTGGCCCTGACTTTATATATTGTGATTAGCCTCATGCTCCTGCTGGAGAAAGGAAATGCAGGGCCTGAAAACACCTTGCAATAACAACCAACTACACTTACTGAAACTGAGGCATTGGTATGTGTCCAGTGTGTGTTCTTATTGCCAAAACCTAGATGTATTATGCTCTCTAACTTTAAGAAACTTTAAGGCACTGGAGCTAAAATTGGTTTGCTGAGGACACGCCCTGTTTGCTAGTTGTTATGTGATAAACTAAAAGCTATTGTTATAAGGAACTTGCAAATGACCAAATTAGGGGGGGGAAATGGGTGTAAGAAACCCATGGCATTGTAAAATGATAGCATGTTTCATAACATTGAGTAGATTGGTGTTTGGAATGCAATAGATTTAAAAAGCAATATATTTAATTTAGGTATACCTGAACGATACTATGTGTCATTTGGCAGCCAAGTTCTCTTTGGTGAAGGCATTTGTTTTATTTAGAACTGTTGAGTTTGTAAATATTTTTTTGCTGTTTGGAAAATGGTTCTTTGCGGGTGTGATTCAAATGATACAGTTAACTCAATTTAGACTATTATATTCTCTCTTGCATCTACATAAAAGTAATTGATCATCTTACTGATAAGTAACAAATTCATTTGGGCAAAATTTGTTTATTTTAGGCCAAATAAATGGTGGGTAATTAAAACTGTAACTGTATAAGAAAACATATGTCACTATCTGGAGTCAATCCCATGAACACTGGGCACATGGTGGGAAAACATCCTAGATGGGATTTAACACTGAGCACCAGCACTGGCTTTTACAACAACCTCAGAATGTTCCTTTAAAAGGTTCTCTTTCTCTTTATGTTTTAGCCACTTTTTTGTTCAGTTTACTTGAAATTGTAAGGAAAAAATACTTAAAATCTTATTTTTTTTAGTATAATTAACATTTTTATATATAATGGACTGATATTTCAGCAGTCAACTCAATTGATATTGAATAAAGATTAAACTGAAATTTCCTGAAATAAGTTGGTGATACAGAATTATTTTTAACAACTATTTTTTACTTTATGTGAGGCAATCAGTTATCAGATTTGTTTGAACTAATGCCATTATTAGCATTATTGATTTTAACAGTATAGTGTCATTATTATTAATAATATTATATAAAAAATATAAATAAGTCAAGTTGTTTCGTCAAGTCAAGAGAGAAACTTATTATACAGTATAATGTTCCTGAATAAACTCAGATATGTCAAATGCAATCATACCCCAACTTTAGACACAAAAAAGTCAGACTATAACTATCTGTAGGCAGAGACAATCAGAAGAGAGAGAAAAAGCAAATAAGAGACTCGAAGAATGCAAAGACGAAGAAAACAGGAGCAAGAGAGTAAGAGAGTCTACTACTTCACAAACATGGAAAAAGAATTAGTTCTGGTGGAGCTGTATTTTTTTTTTTTTATATTATCAAGGTAAGGCATTTATTTACTCTCCAATGTGGTGGATATTTTTTAAATAAACTGTGAATGATAGTGTTTTAAACACTGCTGTGGGTTTTTGCTTTCTTTTGCTATCTTTTTTACAGGCTGGAGAACAAAATACACAAATTACTAATTTGTGATAACTAATTCTCACAGAGAACACACATAAGATTTAAGAAACCTTAAAAGCAACCAGGAGTTCTACTGTGCTTTCTACACTAAATTTGACCTATCCAAATAAAGCTATAGCAAGTATAGATGTGTGTAACAGGCTGAGAAATGTACAGAGCTTCAAGGAATGTCATTACATTCACCCCACAGTCTGACTTGGAGCACTGTATTCTGAGATTACAGCAGAGCAACCTTTTTCCCGTAAACCAAAGCTTACATTTTAGATGAATGTCTGATAGTGTTTTAAACACTGCTGTGGGTTTTTGCTTTCTTTTGCTATCTTTTTTTACAGGCTGGAGAACAAAATACACAAATTACTAATTTGTGATAACTAATTCTCACAGAGAACACACATAAGATTTAAGAAACCTTAAAAGCAACCAGGAGTTCTACTGTGCTTTCTACACTAAATTTGACCTATCCAAATAAAGCTATAGCAAGTATAGATGTGTGTAACAGGCTGAGAAATGTACAGAGCTTCACGGAATGTCATTACATTCACCCCACAGTCTGACTTGGAGCACTGTATTCTGAGATTACAGCAGAGCAACCTTTTTCCCGTAAACCAAAGCTTACATTTTAGATAATTAGTTAATGATCAGTGACTAGTTCATTCTGCAGGTTGTGTGCTCTTTATTAACTTACAGGATGAACACGGTTACACATCAGCAAGTCAAAAATATATGGACATTGCTGCATGATCAGGCAGTCACAGTAATACCTGACCAACTGACAGTAGCTGACAGACTCTCAAGCTCTTGTGGGGTTTTGTTCCGATACTCATTTACTTTGCCAGTCACACTGATATACACATGAAAGTTCCTTTTTTTCAACACAATATTTTGTAATACTGAAAAAGTCATGAATATACATACTGTGTCCCAAACTGCATATTAATATACCATGTCTTTATTATATGGTATAATGTACACAGAATATAACATTTCCTTAAGGAACCTTTGCTAGAGTGTTTAATGAATAATTCATAATTGTTATTAAATAATAAGCTATATCCTGAGGAACTGAATAATAAGCTGGCACTTTAAATGGTCAGCGATCATGTTTTGTTTATTGCTCAACCATTTTATCTTATAAAAATGTATTTAGAAATATCTAAATAATGAAACTGATATTCTTCTCAGTGTTTAAGTTTTAAAGAAACAGACACAAAAGGCAGTTACATAATTGGTGATGCTTCATATGGGCGTTGTGTGTGAATATATATGAGAAATAACAGATGACAGAATACGATAGATGTCTTCGATGTAGTAATATGTAATATGCCTACATTTTGTATTATTCATTGCAATGTTGAAAAAGGGGTTAACACAAATAGGTAAGATGTACTTCATACTAGATAATAATGAAAATTATTTTTGCTCAGTTACGTATTCCAACAGATTCAGATTCTTACGTAAGGACATGTGCAACAAACCTTAATGACAGTTTAACTGTCAAGCAGCACATAACTGACACTCACTCATCATCTTACACGTCAGCCCGAGTTCAAATGTTCCATTCTCACACCCAGATTGAGTCTATTCTTGTGATTAAAGCAGAGATGTTGGTGGGCCTGGCAGATGCACAAGCCACCCAAGCAGACAAGACCATGGCAATATGGCAAATCTCATGCACACAGCCATTAAACAATGACAATGAATAGACTGTTAGATTAGATTTATGCCTAAAATGATAAAGCATGATGTTATATTATTACAGTAAAATTATGAAAGTACTTTTGGATTCTGAAAAATAATATTAAGATTATGACAAAGATGCTACTAGCAGCTAAATAGTGACTGTAAATTTGATCTGATATTTTGATTTTAGATTTAGATTTTATTTTGATTTACAGAACGTAATATCTGACTATTTGAGTAAATAATATCCGCTGAAAATAATGTCTAATCTAATTTCAGCATTTTATTTTTAGAGTTTTATTTTATTTATCTGTAATTTCAAGTAATGTATGTTTTCAGTAATTCCAAGATGTAATTTTAATATATGAGAATATATTCCATGCCTGTAACAAACGTAAAAACACTGAAATGCAGCAAAAAGGAGGCAATAAACTGATGCTAATAAAACAAAATTAATGTTTTCAATATTTGTTATTATAGGTTTGGCTTTTTATATTATGTTTTAAATCCTACAGCAGCGGACTACTGTAATGTGAATCTAGAGAGCGGATGAATTCTCTCCAGCAGATGGCACTATTGTTGCTGGATTCTCTGTGTCTTTGCAGCAGGGCACAGGTTGGCATTTAGAGAGAGAGCGAGAGAGAGAGAGAGAGAGGGAGAGAGAGGGAGAGAGAGTGTTTATATGTTTACAGGTTGGTTGGTAGTTATGTGTGTCAGAATCTGCGTAGGTTTGGACAAATAGGTTTATACAAGCATGTGCATTTATGTGTGGAGAAATCAGCACTTTAGAAAAAAAGAACCCTCTCACCCTCCACCCACCCACACTCACGCGCGCGCGCACACACACACACACAGAGAGAGAGAGAGAGAGAGAGAGAGAGAGAGAGAGAGAGAGTTTTTTCTTGTTAATAAGAGGATAATTTAAGATGAATTAACTTAAATTCAAAATTTACGAGGTTTTTGAGTAAAACAATTTAAGAATGTAGACATAACTTAACTTGTCTGATAATTATATCTCATTATCTTCTTTGGTGAAATTGTATAGTATATTTCTCCAATTATTTAAATATCAGCCATTTTTCTAAGATCATTTGCAGAATCCAATCTTTTATAAGTTTAAGTTCTTTTCTTTCATGCTGTTATCTTAATTGTTCTCATAAAAGCCTCTGAAGTATAACTGGAAACAATTAATTGATTTAAATGGTTCATTTGCAGCTAAATAAACAAAACATCAACCCTTAGACAGAACACAGAAGGCGCCATCCTGTACAGAAAACAATTCAGCAATGTAGAAAATTAGAGGGAAAATGCTGTTCTATCACTGATTAGAGAAGAATGGTTTAGAGAATTATGCATGTACAAATGAGCAAGTTCATATCAAATCTTCATTATATACAGTAGAACAACATTTTGGAACTAGTCTGTTTGGACATGTGTTTTATTTTCATTCATGAGTTGTGTGGTAATGTAGGACTGTAACCAAACCACGTCCAGCACGTCTGAGCTCTGCGTGCTCTTTCAGCAAGTGGAGTCACACTCACTGAGACTCAGCAGGCTGGATAATTCTGGCCTAGTCTTACCCACTGCTCCTCTCTCTGTGAACATTTACATATTTTTGTGGGTAACCAGAGGCCTGCAGCACACACACACACACACACGCGCACACACACACACACACACACACACACACACACAGTCTCTCACTGCAAGACACAACGCAAGTGTGCATGCCATTCAAAGCAAACCCACACACATCCATAAACGCATGTACTTTTTTATTGTTATCACTTTTTATGTGGATATTTCAATAAGTATTAGTGTAGACGTATTAAATGGTTCATTCCTTAATTAGCAGTTTTACATGAAAGTTTAGACTTATAAGAATTATTATGCTAACACAGAATAGAAAATTTACACAACACAAATTTGCACTGTTCCATAGTGTTACATATTTTATAAGCATTTTGCATGCAAGAAAATTTTAAATATGTGAACTATTATAGATGATTGATGCATGTATATTGGGTTAAATGTCATTTACTGGTAGGTACGGTAGGCCCACATTAAGGAATTTATATCGAGTATATAAGTCATTAAGCTAGCAATGTGAGCAATGTGATGTTTCTATAGGTTCTAAATCCTGTTTGTGTTTATCTGCACGTGCCTTTGAGGTTGAGCAGCCAAGACGCTGGTGTAAAGTTACCCAGGTAAAAGGAGGCGCCAGGCAGTTTGACACAGTCTCACCTCCTCTAACTGCTGTTAGTGTGAGGAAATGTTTCTATAGAAGAGCGGCCATGCGTTCAAATGAGCTACATTAGCTATGCTGCCTTTGTGTTCGTGCAGGCAGTTCTCAGCTTGCTCTGCTGGGAAGACAGGGTGAACTGAACTTAGCACAGAGAGCTCAGGTTTAGAAATTAGGCTGTTGGTTGATCATGTAGAGATAAGTCATCCACTGTTTTGGAACATCAAGTCATTTGCTTGTCAAATGTAGACAATATGGTGGAATTCATGCAGTTCTTTTCCCAAGATTGTTAACACTTCATTACCCAAATTCTGCTTTCACAGTTTTACTTGCTTCCTTTGTACATAGGCTAGTATAATGTATTATTAATGGAACCTAGCTAGAGTCATATGTTTTATTTTGGAAAATCTTTTGGAAAAGGAAAATCAGATTGCCAAGTGTTGTTCACTGTGGCTTGCCAAAGGATTTCATAAAGCTATGAAATAATTTGCTAGTGTGTGGTGTGGTGGATTGGCCATCTCTCATATCGTCCGTCACTTACTATTTGTCAGCCATTTGTAAGTCACACTTGGACTTTGAAAGAAGCAAGGATTTTACTAGGGAGGCATTCCCACGCAGGGTGGAATCTTTCAGAAGAACCCTATGATTACATCCATATTAATGGCTCTGTGAGACTACAGAGATGTTCCCTTGGATGGATCTATCAAGTCATGCTTATTACAAGTAGGAGGGCAATCTGAAACAGATCAAGGGCCAAAAACATAAGTTTCTTTTTTATAATTTACCCCATGCCTTTGGTCTTCTCAGAGAGTTCCTTGCGCCAAATGCAATATATTAATATTCTAAATCAAAACAGAATGCTTCCTTTTTACCCAAATATTTCCTAATATTAAGGCAGGAGTCTCTTCTGTGTAATTAAGCTTAACCAAGTAGATATTTCATGGATATTAAAACCTCTGTTGGTTCAACTGTAATATTTTATGTAATATATTCATGAATCACTAAAACAAGAGCATGTGATTACAGCTTACCCAATTTTAGAATACTTTGTGGGACGCCCTCTCGATGGGTTGCCAACAACAGATTTTACACTACAGTCTTTACATAGACTTGTAATTATACATTCATAAAAATTAATACATGCCAAATTGTGTAACAAATAATAACAGGTTAGGTTAGGTTTAGGAGCAGTATGAGATCACAGCTTTTAAGTTGCATCCAAGAAACCTGCTAACTGCATTCATAAATTTTATTCATAATTACATTATTAGTCTTCACTAACCTCTTTCTCCTGGTCAGGGTCATGGCGACACTCGGGTGAGAAGCTCAGAAACACTAGGCGGTAAGTTGGGTATACACTCTGGATAGGCTCCCAGTCCACATGGCACCATACACATACTTTCACACACTCATACACACCTACATTTTATTATAGCGACACAACAATTTATTATAGCAAATCCACCTACTGGTATGGTTTTGGGATGTAGGAAAATGGAGAATCCAGAGGAATCCAATATTGACACTGTGAAAACACACAAAACTCTATGCAAGCTGTGGTGAGGATCAAACCTGGGACCCTGGAGCTGTGATGCTGCAAACTAAACATTTCACGTAAGATCCAGGAGACACTCTGAGCACCACAGACATAATCAAATGACTGTGGACAAAACTATTGACATCCTACTAGCTGTTTTGTTGTTTCATGGTGAATGCCTGCCTGCAAATATAATGTGCCACAAATTCATTTCACCTCTGCTCTAAATTTAGCCAGAGCTGTTTTGTGTTTTATGAATTTTGATTAGACTGAATGAATGCCCTTTTCCTCAGCCAGTACATTACATTGCAGTTATCTGTGTCAAAATTGAGCATGCTTTAATCTGCTGATTAAAGAAAAAAAAACAGCAGGAATCTAACCTATACCCCCTAACTATAAATATGACTGACTTTTTAAAAGACAGAAAAAGAGAGTTTAAGTTTGTGGGCTTCTTCCAAGCTACACAGTGTCATTTCTAATTTATATACAACTCATTTTACAAGTGAGGCACTACTGCTGGGTATCCACACAGGCTACAATAACAACAGGACATTTGACTTTTTCTCTTCCTTTATAGAAATCTTTAAAATCTAAACCTTCTCCTATTACTGATGTTTCCTTTGTAGTTGATCAAATAAATGAGAGAAGCAGCAGGACATGCAAAGGTGCATCTCCTGCTGTGCTCCTTATGACATATTTGCTCATAATATATCAGTTATGTATATTTTTTTCTGTTAGTAAGTAATGATATTATAAACTGAAGCTTTTACTAATCAATAAATTCAGGTGTACTATGCCAGTATTGCTGAAGTGTTAAACAAACCCCTACATGGAGCATTAGAAAGCAGATTAAGTCAGGTTTTTTATAAAGAACATGATGGATCATGACAGACAATGCTAGCATTTTCACACTACTATTTTCACAAGACAAGGAAGCAGCTTTCCTTGTTTTTCCCCTTTTCCATGAGTCCCCAAAGACAGACAAGGTCAAAAGGTGCCAAGCAGGAATATAGCAACAAGGTTTCCAATAAAACAAGCCAACTCTGACCGGCGTGAGCACTGAGAAAATGAAAACCAGGCTGACTGGTCGGATCATGTTCAAAATGATCAAAATCAATGCCAGATCTAGTGCCGATACAGTCAGGGCAGTTTAGGCTTTTTAAACTGCAACTAAATTTAGCCAGTGCCGAACCTTGTTAGTGTGGAAAAGGGCTGCGCAGATAACTGAGAGTGAGAGGGAGTTTCAGAAGGCTTCCATATACTTAAATCCTATTGGCAGTTGAGGTTCACACTAGCTGCAACTTTGACAAAACCTCAAAAATGGATACACTTTCAAAAAGCTCCACTGAAGAATCTTTTTCCCCTTAATGTAATATATCATGCTATGCCTTTGGCCTTTATTTTTGTGAATGGGTATCCATTGTTTCAGTCCAGGAAATGTGATTTGAATAAGGAGAGGTGAACTGTTTAAGTGGTCATGCATTAACCATGAAATATGCCCTTGTTAAGGATGAAGGATTAGGTTACATTTTGCCATGAAAGCATAATTTAGAGCTTTAGTTTTAAACTTTCTAGTTTTAAAGCACATAGAAACCATAGAAAATGATCTTTTGGGTAATAGAGGAGGTGACTTGCAACTAGCTTTGACAACTATGCCTATATTTCAACACACATTTAAACATGGGTAAGCCCATTTCTTTTGACAGTTTGGTGTATTTTAGTTCTTCAAAAATCACTTTCATCTTTTTTCATGATGCATGGCTTAATTTGTGCATATAATACGGCTGTTAAATCAGCATTACATCCAAGGTGGTTATGTGATCTATACATTCGCTGTGTCATGTTGACATGTAAAAAGGGTGAAGAAATGTGTCATCATCAGGATGATGGCAATGCTGTGTTGTCATGAAGGTGACTGATAGTTGTGAACAGTACTGCCTCTTCATGGTTCACTGCTAGACTACCCTGATAGCAGAGCACAGGTCTGGTCCTGCACTTTCCAAATATGCCTTCCTCATATGTTCTCCTGTCTTTCCTGTTCCAGTATCAGAATTCCAATGTGGGTTACACCAGTTTCACTCTCTTAATATATAAGTTATATAGAAGTTTCTGTTTATTCCAGGCCATTACCAACACAGCACAACTCAGTTGTCCTGTCTGGAAGCTTCTACCTTTCTCAAAGCCAAGCAAACAATATAATATCAATTACCAACTCTAAAATGGCATCAGTTAAGGGCAAAGAGGCAAATTATTATGTCTTCTGTGTGTGTGTCTGCATGCGTGTATGTTTATGAGTGTAACTGACTGGGTGTTGAACTTTGTGTCCTACAGGATGTAAAAGTGCCCTATAGCAAGGCGCTAAAAGAACAATTAGATTATGCTCTGGTGACATCATCAGCCAAACAGGTTTTCACGCATATCATCCAGCGAAGCAGTGCAGTTCATTTGAACTGAGCACATGAAAGACTCCAAACAGCACGTTCTCATTTCAGGTAACATAACCTGAACTTGCGGCCCTCTTACTCGCCTATTGGCTTCACAAATATCTGTTGTGAGAGCTCCGGCATGGTCTGTTTGTTGTTAAGCAGGCCATGTGGGCCTTCCAGGCAATTGCACATACTTCTTTCACACTTCAGCCATAGTTCATAATTAGGTTACGTGCTAAATAGATTCTGAAGAGCTAAATCACTCTCAGTGGGTAAAATGGAGTTTCTTTTCATTTAATTAGTGTTGGCTATATAGTATACCATAATAGCCCTGGCTATGTTTTATATAAATGCTTTTATAATTTTCCATTTATATATATCAATTTGTAAATCTGTAGTTGTCTGTGGCATCATGGTGTACAACTGGCCAGTGTACAGTTTAACGTGTTTGATATGGCTTCAGTAAACACAAACATAGGCTTTAAATAACTCAATTACACAATTACGTGGACGGCATTATTAAACCACTGTGAACCACATGTTGCCACTAAAGTAAGCCACCCGAGTAACTGGTCAGTTTGTGTAAACACAGAGAAAATACCTCCGAAGCTCTCTCTAAAGTAGCAAAGACAAATCCCAATGAGTCTGACCCTGTGATTAAAGCTGTTCAACCTTTGGAAAAATAAACCTCATCCACCACTTTGTCCAATCAGGCAAACATCCAGTTCCACAGACTGTACAGTCATCTTCTGAATCTAGTCCTTTGCTAATTGGTTTCAGAATGCAATGGTATACAAGTTCAATGTATGGTACACTGATGCAATATCATTAATCAGTAATACTGAATTGTCTGATTGGTTATTTAATAAAAACTTTGCTAAACATTTATTTAAATTGGTCTATACATCTCTAGAACTTATTAATCTGCAATGCTTTGACTTGAAAACATGCTTCAAAAAAAAAATACTGGTATTTCCTGCATCTGCTTACTATCAGAGCCTAATTAGAATTACTGTAAATACTGAGATGAATTATATTATGTGTGTTACTAATTTGGGATGGGAAAATCATAAGACTGATTATTTGTTTCTGTAATTTCCACCAACTGTAGTAATATTTGTTGCTGGAGAATGGTTAGGAGAAAATATTTAATACAGCATGCATCAGTACAATATGACTGTATAGCACAGTGCTACTAACTAATAAGTGAGCATGTGAATGCTGCTGATTAATTACACAGTGCTAAAAATGATAGATTTTATATCTTGTTTTTTTAGATTTTATTCTTGCTATTTTCACCACTAATAATACAATTTATAGATTTTACACCAAAATTGAATCTAAAATGTTCTCACTATTGAAAAAATCATTTCATAAAGAAAAATAAGAAAATGGGTTTTCTCTAAACAATTAAAAATATAAAATAATAAACATATATTACTGTAATACTAACATAACTTACTGTGCTATTATTTTTCAGTAGTATCAATTATTCATTTATTATTTTTAATTCAGTTGTCCCAGCTGTAAGTATCTTTACATTATTAATTCAATCTATCAAATTTGAGTAATAAAATTACTCAAGCTCCCAATAAATTACTGTAGAAATAATACAGCATTTGACTGCATATAAACAATAAAACCAGGGTAAAAGTTTGCAGTTTATTTATTATTATTAATTATTTACTGTGTTACACCTTTCCTGGAACGTTATTCTTAAGAACATTAATTCCTAAGAATATTATGTGTTATTAGGTACCCAAATTAGTACAATTTGTTCCTGTCGCCCGGGCAAATAGTAATCACAAAACATAATATTGATATGGAAACTAAAATGGTGTGTTGCATTTACAGTATTAGGCTGGGAACACAAAGGTTATGTGTTAAATCTGACTACTTTGGTCAAGGTCTCGGCGGTCTGGCGCCTACCAGGTCGGTCCAAAACACCATTTCTGGCCCGAGATGTATTGTTGGGATTTTGTGCAACAACAACATCAAACATTAGCTTTGATTGTTTCTAATTGTAGGATTATTTAATGCTTCACTCTCTTTTGTTGAGGTGGGGGAGTTATAATCTTGCAACCACACTTATTTAATTGTGGCAATTTAGACTGTACTGAGGGGAGGTTTAGGCTTTCATCTGTAATGGTGATGATTATGAGATACGAGAGACTGACCTACAAGACAGAGATTTTCACTAGCACAAGAGTGGGGAGAATACCATACGCGCACACACACACACACACACACAAATATATACATTCTTCACACAATGTTTAAACACCAAATCATTCTGGCAAGATCATTTATGGAGGACTTTATCACGCTGTTGTAAGCAATTAAACATGAAGTTGATTTCTGCAAGCCCGGCCTGACTGTATCGTCTTAATTAGCATCCACGCAGAGCTTATCCTCAAAGCCTTTCTGCTGGCTGATAAAGCAGACTTATCGCTGTCATTATGTGCTTAACTGTCTGGCTACGTAAAGAAAACAACTCTGTGTTTAAGTTTGTGAAAGATTTGACATAGCACAAGTCCGCTTTCATGTGTGCATAAACACTTTATTTTAAGGAGCCCTAATTCTTAACAGCACTGTTTAGTAAGAATTTAATATTCACAAGTTCCTGGAGTTTGTATTATTATTATTATTATTATTATTATTATTATTATTATTACTACTACTACTACTACTAATAATAATAATACCCATAACCATAATAATATATTTTATTATGTTAAATATATACATAATAATAAATCAAATTAATTTGGGAATAGTCATTTTATGAGTATTAGGAATCCACCAAACTCCCTAATAAAATGCATGTCTAGAATAAAATGCATGACATTTAAATATTTGTACAAATAAAATGCTTTATTATGACTGATGAACGGTGACAGCTGTCTAGCCAGTAATTGTTGAGTGGAAAAATATATCTCCCATGAGTGATGGATTTTTATGAAGTCTCTATTTTGTGCTCTTTTAGAAAACGTTTTAGGATATCTACCAAATGAAACAGAAATCTATGGTCTGGCATTTCTCCCTCTTTTACAGGAGGATTCTGATACCAGCCCTTGCCATTTCCCATTTGACATGTCCCAGTCAGGCCTAGGCCTACGGCAACCAAGGCAGTGAGTGGCTCACGGATATTCAATGTATGTAAATAAATCCTCTGCTGCAAGTCGACCACATCCAGATCGTGATTTGATCAAAAGTGACATAGAATCCCAGGGAGAGACATGAGACTATCTCTCTTTGGCCCTTGCAAGCAGAGAGCTGTTATGACATGGTTTATCGTCCTCATCAGCAAGTAATTTATATCGGCCCTCAGCTTCTCTAGGCCACTATCTCTCAGGAGAACTTAGCTTACAAATCCTAGGTGAATGCTGGTAGGTGTTTCTCACACCTAGCTGTACAGGGGGAGGTGAAAAGAGAGCACACTATCACAGAGCCCACACTGCGGGTAGCTGCTTGATAATTCCTCATGCCCTCTGTATCTGCACACCAGGGCTACACCTCTCTACTCACAACTCACTGCTGACATCAGACACGTAAGATGTCTAAAGAATAGTTCATGAGACTTTTTTTTTAACTAAAATAATAGGGGTTCATTGGAATAATAGGAGAGTGTAATACTAAAATAGTGATTCAGATGAAGCAGTTTTGGGCTAATGTTCTAACAGTATGCTAATTTCCTCAACAGTCTTTGGAGGCTTTATTGCTTCCTGTGTACAGTGTCACACTGGCAACTGCATTGTTAAGTAGGAATCTGGTATGTTAACTCATACCATGTCATCATTAAATTGACAAATGTCCAGATCTTGCACAACACAAAACAGATAAAATTGAAAAATAGTATCCAAGCATATCAGGGCAAATAGCCAAATATTTATTATAAGCAAACTTTTTTTTTTAATCCAGAAATTGGAAAAAAGGAGCAAACGTAAAACTTTAAAACATAGAAAAATTTCTTTAGTTAGTTCAGACCTCACACATGGACTAAAACTGATCTCATAAAGGATTAAAGGCCATTATGGGGACTACTTAGAGTTTTTAACTAATCCTACACATAATCAGACTCTAATTTTTTAGTAAGAATGGCAAGTATCTGCATGATCAGCCCCACAGAGCCAGTCATAGTTCAACAGAATTTAAGCACAGCAGTGCCAAGTGGAATCAAAAATGTTTTCATTACTCAGTGCTATCACAACTACATCTAAAAGCCAGACTCCACCTCTGGCTCCCATTTCTATCGAAGCCAGAACACTAATAGACAGGTAGTGAAAATTGCAGTGTGGCGCCATGGGTACTTCTTTGCAATCGACCTTTATTTAAGAACAGAGTAGGACCATACTTTTTTGTGTGTGTGTGTGTGTGTGTGTGTGTGTGTTTGCCAAGAAAATTCATACTGGAACTTCACATTTGTTTCTTAAAAGCAGGCTTTAAAGAAATATACACACAAGATTATATATAGACAGAATCATTGCTTCTGACACACTGGTCTTCTACAGTGCACTCTTCTGCCAGATCCATTCAGACCATTTTCAGAGATGTGGTTTAGTTTTAGATATAACAGATAAAAGGTTTTGACCTTATTTTTAAATAGTTGAAAAATATATATCTTTGACATTTTACAGTTGTTGTTAATGGCTGTCTAATAGAGTGATTCACTTTAATGACTATTGCTGGAGCAAACACAAAACAATTCTTATAAAAAAAAAAATCGAAAGCAGAAGACAACCAAGAAAACCAGCGTCACCAATCATCCAATCAGAGACTTCATGCATTTGGCAGGAATGAAATGTTGCAAAAAAGGGCAATAATAAACCATTAATTCACCGTCAGTAAGCACTTTATTTTGGTCAGGGTGCTGGTGGATCTGGAACTTATACTAAGAACACTGGGGGTGAAGAAGGAAAACACCTAACACATGTTTAGTAGTTTGGAGGAAACAAGAGAACCCTGAAGAAACATACAGACAATAATTGAACCAGGCACCCTGGAGCTGTGAGGTAATATGTATATGTAATAATACATATAAATCATTACATCATATGAGTAGATATCTTAACTATTGGAATTTGCAAGCTTCTTTACTAACACTATGTAATGCACTATGTAAGTCCTTGGTAGACTGGTATTGCTGGGATTGTGTAGCAAAATAGGGCACTTTCCTCCAAAGACACTGCATTAGTAGCATTTTGAAATGATGTGGTGGTCCTAAGAGTTCCTCTAATTTTCCATTCATTTGCAGTGAACTGTGCATAGATGAATACACTAATTTACAATGTTCTTCAATAACTGTGGAGGAAAAAAGCATGAAGAGATGTTCCTCAGACTCATTTATTTTACAGTGTGGGAGATTAAGAGTTAACCTGTCTTAGTAATGCATGTTTAATGATGATTAATTAGGGTCATGTGATATATTGAGTATATTTTTTATGAATAATTGTTAGGCTGCTTGTTCAAAGTTTGCCTTTGTGTTTCAGTCACAGAAGCTCAAAGGTGACGTCAAGAACTCTTTTTCACTGAAGCATATGACTGCACCTGTATTGAGGAACAGGGTGGCACACCATCTTTCATTCCACTTACTGTTCAACTCTGGGGTTTTCTGTGCTATGCAAACATTCTGTTACTATCGGTGCAAAAATCATAAATACTGCAGATGATTCCTATTCATCACACTCCCAGACAAAACATGTAAAGGAGCTGCCTACTTGACACTCCAGTCCTGTCCAAATACCTTTATTGAAACAACACTTTTAATTCAGAGTAACTGTTGGTTGTAGAAATGTGAAAAATAGTTAAAACAAAATAAAAAACATCTATTTATGAATGTAAATCTAAACCATATTATTATTTTATAATTGTTATAATTGTTTGATTTACTTAATTCTAATCTCCAGATATTGCACAGTCATTTAGTGAAAGTGTAATTAAAAGCATTTTGACAGCTCTGGTTGCTGTTGCTATGGATTGAAAGTATTTACATGCAAGATATTTTGGAATATCTTGACAAGCTGTCTCATTCCAGTGAGGCCCATTCCCTGGGCTGCAGTAAGTCATTGCATGTCTGGGCAAGCAGGAGATTTATGAGCTCTGGAGCTGACCACTTGTTCAAGTCCAGCCCAAGACATACTGCAACTCCACACAGTACTGGAACAGTCAGAGCAGGACTAGTGACCAACATAAACTCTTGCACATGCACTGAGATAACAATGAGGCATTTATTTTACCCTCACTGTACAGCTAAAGAAGTTAAAAGCATAAAGAGAAATACAGAATGAGTGTGGCAGTTTTTGTGCTACAAGAAACTCCAGTAAGTTAATAGAGCATCATTTGAAATAATGCAAAAAATAAATGT
The DNA here is from genome assembly GCF_019097595.1 of Hemibagrus wyckioides. Lineage (NCBI taxonomy): Eukaryota > Metazoa > Chordata > Actinopteri > Siluriformes > Bagridae > Hemibagrus > Hemibagrus wyckioides. Next base: position 15,764,309 of record NC_080718.1, read on the forward strand.
ATCTATCACATAGATGATGCATACATTTAATTAAAATGTATTCATAAATATCATTTAATGTGACAGTTGATATACTAATACAGCACAAACTATTACATAATAAGTGCATTAAAGTATTTAAAAAAAAACACCATGAAAACTCTCATCTCTCTCTCTCTCTCTCAAAGCATAAATAATCATATTAAATGGACTCTGTTGCATGTACAGAAACATGACTCACCCGAGGCAAGAGTAACAGAAAAGTATAAAGCTTTCGGATGTATTCATGTTACTTAATTGCAGATTTTTCCTGTTGGTGGCTCCCAGGGGCATAGTTCTGCGGAACACATTAATGTCAAATCTGCCTTCCTTAGTTACTGTAATATAAATAGCACCCGTACTATAGGACAATTACAGAACATACTCATACACCCCACTGCCACCATCACACACACATTACAGAAAAAATCACAGCAGAAAGTAGTGGTGACTGAACAGGAATATTATCAATCAGTGTTAGTCCAGGACTGCTGGATGACTTCCAACTGCTCCACAGTTCACAGCTCTTGAATGACCTGAGGAAACACTTTAATGACCGCTGCCAGACTGTGTTTCAACACGGCATGACTGGGTGGTCTGGCCCAGCTTGTCAGAGCACTTATCATGTGCAGTATGTAGCATACACCGTATATTGATGCTATAACTGAGCAGCATATAGTAACCAATAAAGACGTAAAGGCAAATAATGAGGTCTAAGAAGAATAAAATATGCATTATTATTATTATTATTATTATTATTATTATTATTATTATTATTATTATTATTATTCAAATTAACTTCTATTTTTTTCTTGTTCCTGACCTGAAGTTGTGAAATGCTCTGATACCTTTAACTGGTAGAGACTACTCAAAGGTGAGCAGAGTTTTATAGGAGCCATGGCGCCAAAGCATAAGAGCTCACCTTCCATCTTTCAATAGTGCTCCAGTGCAACCTTGCATCTAAGTGCCCTACTCCCTTGTCTCATCTGTGATTAATCAACCGTCAACTTTAATACCCATTTGGTAGAGTTTACTCTTGCACTTTCGTTCTCGTTCCTATTGTGCCTGCCAGGTTTAAAGTGTCTCGTGTGTTGAGTGCAGAGTTGTGAGAGTCTCAGCAAGGGCTTCAAGCTGGCTTTTGCAACTACTTTTCAAACAGGGCCTTTTCTGATTTATTTGTACAATACAAATGGAATAATTATTTCCCTAATTACAGTAAAAGCTCAGCTGCTTTTTCATGTGGAATCACTCATGTTTGATGCCGGTAGCGATAGGGCACTTTTGAAGTTGCCCTGTATATGCTAAAAATTGTTTCTTTTGAGTTCAGACAAGAACCAAAATGACTTCTGTTCCACAACTGGGAATTAAGAATGGGCACTTCAGCTTTTCAGACCTCAGCCAAGTCTCCCTAAACATCTTTTCCTGAGACTAAAATTAGCCCCATAATGAGACTGTTACTTCCTTTCCTCTAAACAAATCTTCTGGCTTGCTGGTAATATACAGTAATGTGTTGGGTTTCTGTCAAAAAACTGACATAGATATTAGCTTAAGTAGACCTTAGGGTTCCAGAAGGTTTCTCTTCAATATATAATGTACAAAAATCTTTACAGAAATAAACATTTATTTATTGTATCGCTTTAAAGAACAATTCATAAAAAATTATTTCCAAAAATGTCCACCTCTTTTAACCCATATCTGAGATCCGTCCCAAGTTCCTCTCCTGTAGGAACATGCCTAATGTTTTGTATGTTTAGAGTGAAGTGAACACAGTGAATAAAGCAAACATGTCTAGATCTTTGTGTCCTCTAAACCAATGGCTCACATTTAATTGCATCTGCATTAATCTGTTTTATTTCTCCTAATGAGTGCTGCATTAAATTTAACGGTAGGTGAGGAATTTTAAAGAGCCTTGGCTATCTTTTGATCAGGCAGTGAAGTTTTTCGGGGGCTGGGTAGACGGACGGGCTTTACAGTGTACAGTAGAGTGTCCGGTTACCCCAAGGTTTGATTTTCTCCTCTCATTAGACATTCTCCATGGCAGGTTAAGAGTCAAACGATCCACTTGAGCTGAGGCCTGAGGTATGTTAGTGAGACACAGAAAGGGCCAAATGAAAACCAAATGAAAATTACTGTGGTAGATGTAGTCTTTAGTGGTTGTAGTCTCTCAGCATTACTGCCTACATTCTCTACAAAGAAACTCTTAAATGTTTTCTGGTACAATGACCTGAAACAGTTTCTCACACATTTCCAACTCACTAAAGAGATGGATAATATAAGATATATTTGTAAAGTAGGTCTAATACTCTCTGTAGTCTGCGGTTATAATCTGAGGTTGTAATTAAGCACACCTATAGTCAGTGCTTAATTATAGTTAGTAATATTTGAATAAGTATGTTACGGTTTTCTATGAATTTATCAACATCTATGAAGTTATGAATGTAGTTTATTAGTAGAGCTCATTTATTTTACTTCATATATAAAAATGACAGCTTTTTAACTTTATGTAGTGTAATTAAGTTGAAAAGTCATAGTTCAAGCATTTTCTGGTGTAATTAGTGTGGACGATTGTTTAGAGGGTGCATACAGGCCTTCATCCTTCTTGTTGTCTTTCACACACATATTACAGTTCATTTCCAGAGAGCAGCATCTGAAGTGTCTGCTAAGCAGGCTGAGGCATTGCTGCAATTCACTGGCAGAATCATGTCCATTTTAAAAACAAACAGGTCAGGTCTGGGATAGCCATGCATGCAGCAGTCGTTCCTGACAGCTGCTTCCTGCTTCCTAAATGCACCCAGCTGCTGTGTTCCAGGAGAGGGCATTGCCGTAGAGGGGCCATCATCAGGGGTCAAGGGGAAGAAAAATAATGCTAGTTTAATAGTGTTCAAAAATGGGACCACCAAAGTGTATAAAGTGAATCCGCAGAGTGATTTGAAGGGATCAACGTGGCAAAGTGCCTTCATGTCCTTCTTGAGAATGACCTTGATAGCCTACACTTCTGCATGTTTTTTCAGTGTGGCTGGGTGAAAAGCTTAGTTTTTACAGTTTTAAATCTTTCTTAAATGGTGCTATGTTAAGGCAGTAATCTGGTTTATAGAACAATGGTTTGCTGTGTATAAAAAATAAAGACCATCTCAGCATAGTAGTAGGCCTATGTATGGCATAATGAAGCAAAGAGAGGAAGAACAGGCTGTAATTTGGAGTTCAAATTAATTTGCTAGTCAAAGTTCTGGGAAACAGACTGGCTATTTGGCAGAATTTCCTCTGTAAATATTGGTTCTGATTGTTTTAGCTTTCCCAACAAAATAAACTCTATCCGTACTGAGTAGATTACACTCCTATCTGACCTGGATATTGTTTAATAGCATGTGAACAGGTCTTTACCCCGCTTCACTGGCTGATCTAAGAAGACCGTCATTAAAACTAAAAGGACTGGATGGCCTTCCATTGGTTCCATTTGTTTGTGTCTTTTATAAATGTGCCATTCATGATCGCTATCAGAAATTTTTAGTTCATCAGAGTTGCCGCCCTCTGAGAGACTTGACCTCACAGTGGACTCCACTTTTCTTTTTTTTCTTCCTAGCAGTGCTGGGACAGTTGTGGGCTATAACATAATTTTTACCATTTGTTACGTGCTAAAACACAGATCTTTTTCCTTTGTATTGCATATTCATTGTACTTACTTCTACGCATATCTCTGTCACTTACAAATAAATAAGGAGAGAGTCAATAATAGGATTTAATGTAACATTTAGTTTGTAATTTCCAGTTGTAATGCAAGTGAGATAACTGCTTGATAAAGTAGATCATACACACATACAGCTTCAGATGTTTGCAGAGATTAGTATAGGGAGTTGATAGGTCATTCCATGGCAACAGACCTTGTAACACACGGCAGGTTGTAACAGCCTTCATAACTCTCCCGTGGGAGCCTGTAGTCTGTTGCTCTACCCAATTAGACTTTAATATATTGCTGTTTCTGAAAGGCCTCTGGCTCTGGAGTACACAGGGAGAAAGTTTTACACCTCCTTATTGTAAAGCTCGCAGTTTGATCAGGTGTTGAGTGGCCCAGCCCTTCACAGCCCGGCGTCCAGAGCCTAGCCACACTGGAGGGGCCTCTGAGGGTCAGTGCAGTTTACTGTGGACATCTGTTCTGGGTTAGAAGCCCACTGGAAATGCGTGTATGTATGGAAGTCCCTTTCCACAGCAGAGGGAGCCGTCCTCCATGCCTACAGATGTACCGCTACGCAGAGACGCCTCAACTAACACAATCCCACACACAAACCGACACACTACCTCTCACCACACATGTCGGAGGTTAAAGCCAGCAGTATTTATGGTGCAGAAGTAGTGCTGCTCACTGCAGGCTCTGTTTTCCTTCCTGCACAATCTTATTGGTTTAGCTTACTACGAAAGCATGTCTGCTGAGGTCATTTATGGGCGACCATGGTGGTATGATAAACTCATTTACAACAGCAAGATTTCAGCGCTTCAGATGAGATCACCCTCTCTCACCCCCCGCCACCCCTCTTGCTGTCTTCCATGTTCACTGTGTCCTTCTGCTGTTTTTACTTTTGCTCCTGCAACTCCCACTGCCTAATATTTTCCCTTCTTGGTCCCAGTGGTAGCTCAACAGGTAATGAAATAATCTGCTTTTCTGTATATTTGTGTGAGGATATGATGGAAAAGGGAGCTGTGTAGGGAAGCGACAGGTTAAGGGTCATTTCACCCACACTGAGGATTCTCTCCAGTGTGGCTTTAATAACACAGCCAAGACAACAGGTTGAAAGCACATGTTAGGGATTCAGATGAAAAAGTCATGAACAGGCAACTCTGTCCATTGGGAACTGGCTATTTCAGTAGTTATACACAGGTACGTATACATATGTGTGTGTAGAGGGGGTGCAGTCGGGATGGGGGTTGCTTGTTTGTCTATGCGTGTGTGTGTGTGTGGGGGGGGGGTTCTTTTTTAAAAGCTTTAAAAAAAAATAAAAGAATGAAATATTTTCCTTTTGGGTTTTGACATTAAAGTGTAGCTTAGGCATGCATTTAGAATTATGAAATATCTTCATAAAGATAGTAAGACAAATGCATCTATATGTTATAGTGCCTTGTTATGCATCTATATGTTATAGTGCCTATATGTTTACAATGCTGTGCAAATTAGGTATATTCATAGATTTTTTTTTGGTCTACTTTTAAGCTGTATTAATGATTCAGTAGGGGAAAATTTTCCAGTGTTACCAAGAACTGTTTTTATTTTAACTACATTTAGATAATAAACCATATTTAGTAATAGACCATGTTTCTGATAAACACATCACAGTGCTGTGTAAGTGCTGAAGTTCTCCAAGAAGCTTGGAACAACCTACCAGCCGATTTCCTTAAAAACTGTGCTGCAATATAATGTACAGTATAATTGTACTATGATAATAATCAGCAGAACAGTAATTATTTTGAAATGTTTTTTGAAAGTATTTTTTTCTTTCGTCCCTAAATGAAAATGACTTTCTTTTTGAATTTATATTGTCGAGTTATACATTAGAAGAGCATATTAAAGGATTTTTATAAATGATGAATGAACCCAATAAAGATAATTGTCTTTCACCGTCTCTTTGGAGCGTATTTTGTAAGCTTCTGTCATGTCCATATTTCCTGCTGATGTTGAACTTATGACCTCATCTCCATGGAGACATGTAGAGACGAAGACGGAGGGCAGCAGAGAGAGTTGGCCGTCAGGCAGGAAACCTGTGTGGTCTACAGAAATGTGTGGCCCAGTCCAACACATACATTCAGGCCTGGCCTGAGACTTAGCTCTGATTCATACGGGAGATTCATCAGCTGGAATATGCACATATGGATGTGGCCACTGGAGGAGCAAGAGAACTGCAAGTGGAATCTCTAGACAACAAAATTCTTTTTCATTAATGTCAAAAGTGAAAAGCTGTTAGATGTAGCACAGTGGAGGCGTCGCATAATTTCTATATATTTTGAAAAGCACAGACTGGTTTATAAAGGTGTGTATATTTAAGGTTTTCAAAATGAGTAATGGTACCACAGGGCATGGTGTGCATAGGGTTGGACACCTCTCAAATAAAACAAAAACAAACACCAGTGTTCTCTTTTTTCCAGATTAAAACATGAGATCAAAATATGTTCTTACTTGAGGTTGCAATATGTGCAGCAGGAATGGGAGATTTTCCCCATCAGTCATGTTGTGGAATACCCCATGCAGTGCAATGACATGTCAGACAGACTCAACTATAAAAAATAGTCCGCCTTTGCAAATATACAGAATTAGAAATTGTCAAAGTTTGGACATGACTGGAGGACACCAGCTACAATGAGGAAATGTTACTCAACACACTAAACCAGAAATTATACTTCAACTCATACCAGATATTCTTGCCTTATAAGAAACAGCACCAGGGCTAAACCCGTGGATTTTGTGCCCTTGGTTTCTGTTACAATGGGAGTGAAGGCAGCTGAGATGCATTAAAGTAAATGGCCTTGGAGAGAAAGACCAACCACAAGAGAAAAATATTCACAACAGATCTCCTGCCACTCAGTGTAGAAGAAGGGAAATGCATCTCCCAATCTGTGACTCAGTTCCTTATGTGAAGGAACTCCGCCATATGACTCTCTAATTTCTGTAGCACAACTTATTTTATGTAATGACCATGCAGTCACGTCAAAGCCATTCTGTGTAATTTGGGAAAGACATTTTACTCAGGCTTATGTTGTGTTCATACTGATCCAGGGATTCGTTTTCAAGCTTTAAAGATCTCTGAGCAAACCTTTTCTAATCCCACCATTAGACGACGTTAAGTTTCTATTGTTAACAGTGATATAAACAATAGTGATGAAGTATGAAATATGCATCAGTGAATGAAACAAAAATGGCTTTAAAACTTCTGCAATGATTTAAAATGTTATATCATGCATGTCTATGACATTTAATAATGAGGAAATTTTATTTGTTAAAATGCACCTATACAGTGAAAGTTACTGTTAATTAAAATGGCACTTTAGAAAGTCCACAGCAAGATGTGTTTTGTGCTGGATAAGATATGTGAAGCAACACTCTAAAGCTAGGTAAACCAGCCTACACAAACACTGAAACAACGGCTAACCTCCTGCTAAGCAGCTGCTGGAAGTGAACACTTTCCATACTGGCTTGGCTGTAAGGGTCAGTGGCTGCATATAGGCTTCCTATTGTTCTTCTTTCATGAGACAGATCTTAAGGTAAACAAATAAGCATAATGCAGCAGGAAGTCACAGACTGCAAAATATGTATAGCCATATTCAGCTCAAAAATATACTAGCAGAATTCAAATAAAAAAGGAATGTCAGTGTCAGAAAAACAGTCAGTGACCTGGACAGATTATCAGTCTGTGTGTATGCAAAGCTTCACACTTTATGCAAAGGCAAGAATCTACACTATAGAATTTCTATTCTGACAGTGGAATACCACTTTCCAGCCTCCATATGAATATATCTTAAATGGAGATAACACTGTTCACTGCACACCATCAATGTACCCTCATTTGAGACATCCACTCTTTATCCAACCAGCCCAAAAGAGCTTATGGTTGAGTCTAGTTAGAGACTGGCTAATATGGCAGAGTGAATGGAGAATTATGTGAAATCCTCTATGTGTGGAGTGTATTTCTCGAGTTGCAATCTGTATTTTTTATTTGTTACAGTCAGAATTTAAGAAAAAGTGTTCAGAATTCCAAAAAATATATGATGGTGTCAATTAAAACTTTAGCAGGTGACCTGTGTAAAAAGCCATTCCTCAGTCTTTCAGCAGGAATGGCTTGGATGAACTAATCCTTAAAATCTCCAGGTAAATAATGGAGCTCTAGAATATCAAGAGGGTATCTCACACTATTTGGTTAAAGGATTCAGGTAGGAAGCTTTTAGGCTTGTTTAAGCTTTGAAAGAAAGAAAACAGGTTGCGGACTGGCAGGCAGACCACATTGTTCACTGGGAGGATTAGCAGACTTGCTCTTGACCACATATCATATGGTGAATATGACTTTCTCTGTCCTTTCTCAATGTAAGAGTTTGCTTTGATTTTATTAGTTTGCCTGAAAACCTTATTTATAGCGATAAAGACATGATAAAAACAATACTACAATTACGACAAGACAAATGCTTTCTAGAATTCAGTATATAGAAGTGTTTAGATGGGAACAATCGTCCTAATGGCCCCAAAAGCTTCCTAGACATATGGAAGAGACATGTTGAGACAGGCAATGAGTACCTGTCAACTCTCTTCTCTTACTCCTAACATGATTCTCACAAGCATAAAGGAATCTTGAACAAAAATGGGTAAATTGAATACAGTGGTTTCATATCAAATCTATTTGTAGCCTTTCTAACCTAATAAAGAATTCTGGGATATTAACCATTAGACAAGACACCATTCTGAAAACCCTGTGCAAATGCATTAGCACTCTATATTATTTTTGGTTTGTTTGATTCTGCTCCTGAATTTGTATCCTTATAGAAATAAATGATCAGTGCCAAGCTGTTTATCAACAGCACAGTATATGTACTGTATATGTGTAAGCCATGTAATTGAATTTCTTGTCAGTAATTCACTTGACATGTTAAAAGTGACATTTCAGTTAGCTTATTAAATAATACATGGTTGACATATAATAAATCTTCTTATGAGAAATTATAGTTAAAATTAAATCTGTCAGAGTTTGACTAGCGTAATGACTGTCTTTATGATTTCTAAGAGAAAGAACGCCAGAGTTCACTCTATAACTGCTTATCAAATGAGATGACATAATCACTCTTCGACTCATAACACAGCAGGACAGATTGTCTGATTAATTGTACTTAGACTGTATGTAATCTTCAAAGAAAAGACTTTTATGTCAATTGCTAAGCAAGCCACCACAGAATGACTTAACTGCCTCAGCAGCTATTAAACATCATTTACTATATCAACTGCTATTTACCACTGCTGTAGTATGTGTGTGTGTGTGTGTGTGTGTGTGTCTAGTTGATAAGCTGCTCCAGCAAAGGAGGGAATGAGGACAAAGGGCTTAATTTCAAGAAAGGGTTTTTCTAACTTCAGCAGCTAACTTCAGAGGTCCACACTCAAACGTGCTCACGCACACAAATTCTACAAGCATTCATACATGCACACACAATCGCACATTCACTTACAACAATCTCCACCTGAGATCAGAACTCAGAGAACGCAAAAGAACAGCCCAGCAACAGGCCAACTTACTGACATAGTAAGGGAGGGCAAGAATGCTTGGGTGGTGCAGAGGCTGATTTTGGTGTAGTTCCATTACATGAATAATCAGTGAGTGTGTGGCATTATGGAAGACGTCCAGATGGTTAAGATGGAATGCCCTGATTGGTTTTCAAGAACTGAACCCTAGTCTCTTTGATATGATCACTATCAGTCAAAAATCCCCACTGCTCAAAACCATTCATTAAAGATCATTATCTTGGACAGAGGGGGGAGGGGCGCAAAAAGGTTTTTCAGGGGCTGTAATTTCGTAAATATTCCTGTCAACCTTATGCCATTAAGGATTACATAACAAGGTATATGCTTCAAGTCAGTGCCACATTCATTTTTATAAAATCAAAGAAACAACCAAGCTAAAATACCGTGCTTTTGTCATCTCAACGCAACAAATGTTAGAATGCGGCCAATAAGGAAACGCATGTTCTTCGTTTATTTGTTAGGATGTCAAGTGGAAAGGCCTCGTTATCTGACTTGTCTGCCTGCCACACACCAAGCGATTTTAAGATCAGACAATGCAAATGTATTCCTCATGGTGATTGCACCTCAATTCTGTTTGTTCTGATGTATTTTGAACTGATTTATAGCTACCATGTTGCAGCAATCAACAGATTTTGTGGATCAAGCTTTGTGGATTGGTATGATTACCGGACATTTAGTTAATATAATTATTTCTCTGGACTATATCAGTCTTACAATGTAAGTTCAGAGTGACTATTTAGCCTGTTGTTATTATGTTCGGTTTGCACATGCACTGTATACGACGCTGAATATTATGTAAATTGCAGAGACTAAACTTTTACATGACAATGGTACAACAGAAATATTCTTAGAACTTCCTTCCCTTTACATAAATGTGTTGTCCTAGTGTATTTCCTTGTATTTCTTGAAGTGCAGACACTGATAATAATTTTATTGAGCGGGTCCAGTCAAATAAAATCACCATATACATTTTGTCTGCTGATGTTTTAGGATGAAATACCACTTTAAGGAACATCCCTGTGACTTAGTACTTGTTTCTTCTTGACCTCAGAGCCAAGGTTTTCCATTTGAATTTTAACAGTAAGGCCTTAATTCATTACAGATGTTTTATGGGGAATTGTGTATCAATCTAGACCCAGAACATTGCTCTTTGTAGCTGCATTGCATCCTAGTCTACTCACTTTCACAAGCAGTAAACAACTCAGTATAGGAAAGATGTCATGACAAGTTCTGTTCATGTTCACTTCTGACGTTCCCTTTAAAGTTTTAAGGAATTTTAACTTGCTGCGTAGTCACGCTACGACTTCTTCCCAAGCCTTGACAGTTTACCCTGTCTGACATTGTCCATGCATTATATAGCATTTACTTTTACTTGCACTCTTGCTATTGACTTTATTTTCATATAATATATACTAAATTACAATAGTAATGTTATGTTTTGTTAAGGATTCTGTGGCCCAGCTTGAAAGCAAACCATAATACATCTATACTAAAGTTCTGTTTGTTTATTTGTATATCGCTGAGAACTTTTTCTCAGCGATATACAGTTTCTTTCTTTCTTTTTCTTTTTTTAAACATTTTCATTTAAGCATCCCATGATGAATTAAATATATGTGTATGCTTTGGCAGCTTACACATCTTCAGTAAAAGCTGTTGCATCGACAGTATGTATCTCTGTTTAAATCACAGTACAGCTTCTAAAACTTTCTTTCAAAACCTTGCCATGTGCTATAAAATGACCACTTTGTAAATTCAAACCTTTCAGTATTCCTGTATCAGTCAGTGTGTGGCAAGGATAACTCTACAGGAAGACTTCAAATGACTAATCTTTTTGCCTCTTTTCTGAAGGAAAAAGATTTGCAGCACTCTGGACATGAAAAAGAGCGAGTAATGAGCTGGTTTTGAAGTCTGGCCACAGTGCGGTGAATCTCCATTTGACTCAGATCTGCTTTGAATAAAATCTGATTTGCCTCCTCCTAAAATTAGGCTTCTAAATTACACAGTCCAAAGCACAATGTATGTATGCAGGAGACTTGAAGGCTGTCCTGCTCTCCAGCTCCTAATGAGAAACTGCTTGCAGACAACATTCAGACCTAAAAGCAAGCACCTGCAATGTGGACACCAGAGACATCCATCTTCCTTTATCCCCTCCCATCAACACCCACAAGAAGGGGTATTTACTTGACCTCTCTATTATTTCCATATGATGAAAGTAGAGAGGACACTTTTAGTGGTGGGGGGAGGAAGGTGTGGAGAGAGGTGAAAGCCTAAGTTGGAGATAGTATCATTATTACAGCTTTCTTTATGAGACTATTTTAATAAGTCTCACAAACAACATTGATTTCAAATCTAGTGATTGTGTGATGTTGTGAAAGAACTGAGGAATGTCAGTATAATATCTAAGTTTGTCTTCTGAGACAAAGACTACACCTAGTCCTTGACATTAATGGACACAGTCAGTGTCCAAAGTGATTTTTATTTCATGTGAGAATTAAATCATGTCTAAAGAGCTAAAGTTATTGGGAATTCATCTTGCATTCCTTCCTCATGCTGCACATATTTGCAGGTGGGCCATAATGGCACCAGGGGTGTGTAAAACTGGAGGAGTCACCTGTTGACACTCTGGACCAACAAACAGCATCAATTCCCTACTGTTTGTTTGCTTTGCTTCTTGGGGGCAGTAAAAAGAGGTGGAGAGCCGTCTGATGTCCAGTGTCTTAGAATTTACTCTGAGGACCAAGAAACTTTGTTGGCCGGAAACTGATAGAACCCTGTGAAACCAAAAACAGACATTTGAGTCACAGAGCATAAGAGGACCTTAAAAGCACTTCTTCATTCTCTCTGACATATAGCTTTTGTTCACCTGAAAAAGAGAATTTGCAAGCCAAAGATAAAGAGTTGCTGGGAATATGGCTGTTTTTCACATAAAACCACTGGTTAGTTGGTTTTGCCTAAGCATGAGACACACCAATAGAAACCACTGAATTCATATATGCACACATATATACAGGATATTTTCAGATTGCAAAAAAACTAAACTCAATCATTATTAAAGACTTGATCTAGACTTGTGGTTGTGTGTGAGATGGAGCATGCTATAAAACTATCCTGTGAGGTATTACATGAGGAAATAGTGAGGTGACACTATTTGCATTGCTGGTTAAAGCTAGACTTATAAAAATAATGAAGGGAAGAATCAGCAGCAGCAGCAGTTCAGACAAACCACAGTGCAGATCTTGATCAGTAGAGAAAGGCTAGTTAAAGAGGATGTTCCAGGTCTTGTTTGCATAGACTGATCAGGTGATTGTTCACACAAAGGCAAAGATTGGCCCCAGCATTGGTGTGCATCCACTTAAATAAAAGTATTTGCTCTTGGATCATATTACATCCTCATTATCATCAAGAAGCAAAGGGATTTCTCAAATAAGCCACTCTTCTTTGAAGAAACCCATTAACAACTTGGGTAACTATCAGATTATGGCATTTCAAAAAATATCAGTATAAAGAGTTATTGCATTGAATTGTAGCTTGTAAGTGAAACTGGAATATTACGAAAAGTAATATTTTTTTAATTAAGTTTTTAAAAAACAATTTGTCTGTGATAGCTACACACAAAGGCTCAAAACATAAGACAGACTGCTTTGGATCAGTAATAAAACAGATTAACAAATCTATAATGTGTACAGACAATTTAACACTTTTAGAAAATATATTATAACTATTTGGGGCAACCTTTAAAAATATTATGTAGAACCAGGTTAAAGAAAGGTTTTCCTCTCAGAACAGATTCCAAATATAACCTTTTTTTGAACACTAAGAACCACTGATTATTCAATGAACCCTTAAGGAAGCATTAAAAAGCCCATTTGTCTAAGAATGTAGGTTCCTGTGAAGTTTTTTGACATTAAGTACACTTAAAATTAAGGATGTAAAGCTCCTACACCATCTGGAATTGCAGCCTCACATGTTCAGTCACTATTTTTCTGCAGTGGAAACTCAAGTAACACCACTAATCCTAAACTTAAACGCATCATAAAACTTGATTTCCGTCCCCTTGCTTAAACTCATGATACATGATAGATGATTAGGTTGAAATAGGAGGTAAGTGGTGAGATGGATAGAAAAACTGATCTAACTGAGTGGGGTGGATAAGTCTACCTGAGAGCTTCTGAGCAGCTGACCACACTTACCCCATTCCACCCCCCACCCCACCCCCCCCCCCCCCCCAAAAAAAAACATCTTTGTACAAACCTAACCAATAGATAGTTTGGCAGACTGATTTTTGAGTGTATACAGAGAGTCAGACTGAAGATATGATATGACAACATGATATAATACAATTCAGTACAATACAATATGATACAATGAAACACATTTGTAAAAACAATATGTTATGATATATTTATCTATTGTACATAGATTTGAAAATGCCTGAAGCTTAAAGCAAATGACTTTTGCTATACTGGAAGCAAAAATGAATGATGGGCTGTCAACAGAACGGTTAATGATAACCAGTTTTTGTCTGTCTCTCACTTCCTGGTGAGAATGTTCTTCTTTCAGCTCACTGTATTTTGTGTCATGGTGTGTGTCAGTGGAAACAGACACCTCTGTACACCTTACCTCTGTCAGACCAGGACGTGCATGTGACAAATCACTGTGTAGTAATCTAAAAAGTTGTTTTAAGCTCAAGGTTGTGCCTTGCTTAAGAGTTGTCAGGATCCTATTTGATTAATATATGTTGAAGGAATTTCTACCACAGACTTTGATAAACGATTCCAAGAGCAAAGTGGCAATAAATGATACATTATTGCTATCTCCTGATGAATATAAGTCGTCATGTTAATTTGTAAAGCACACTTAAAACTAACTTTCAGGACAAATAAAATCACCCAAGGTAATAAAATAATGTTTATAATTATATGTACATAAGCTGATAAGCTAAAAGATAAAATAGTTATAATAACATTTCCACCATGGAAAAAAAATTGCATGGGCTAAAAAATATAAAATAAATGAAAAATGCAGCTAGGCATATACCAGAAAGAAAAGCTAAGTTTTTATCCTAACTGAGAAGGGTAAATTATTCCACATTTTAGGGGCTATAACTGAAAACACAGGCTTGGTCACCCTTTGACCTTCACAGGGATTATGGAACATTCAGAAAAACTTGAATAGCTGCTCTAAGAGGCATTGATATAGTGTAGGGGCAGATTAATTCTGAAATGTAAAGCTGTGCTAATCCATGTAATGTCTTAAAACACATAGTAAAATCATTTCAAGCTTAACAGGTAGCCAGTTAAGAGATACAAGTATAGGTATTATATGTCTATGTCTCTCTTTCTAAAACCTGTCAAGATGCAAGCAGAAGAGTTTTGAACCACATAAAGGTGCAAGAAGGATGACTGACAAATCCCTAAATACCGATAATTACAGTAGTAAACACTGGATGAAAAAAAAGGCTTAGATGATGATCCTTAAATCCTTATAAATAATGAACAAGCTTGGAAAAAACTTGATTAACAAAAATGAACAAAATAATTAAGTTGTTGGCATAACTTTAAGTCACAATCAAAGATGACTCAAAGATTTCTATGTAGTTTTATATATATATATTTGCAGACTAGTGACCCACATTGTTACCAGGAAGTAGAGGCTCCAAACACAATAACTTCTGTGTTGCTTTCACTTAACCGAAGAATGTTTATTATCATCCAACTTTTAAAATTCCCTAGGGAATCATGGAGAGACATAAAATAATATGAAAAATTTGTTTTTCACATTCATTTATTTATTATTCAAATTTTTTAAAATAATTGCATCATGTACACTAAACCAGAAATTAGGTTTCTTATAGCTTGAAAACAAAATGCATTCCTTGTACATGATTTCCCTGAATTCATTCATTCTGCTTATAGTAGCTTCAACCTTCTGCATACCTTAGGTTAATGATGCCTTAACCTTTGGCTAGGCTACATTATTGATGCTTTTCCTGCTATGATGTTTCTGGCATAAGCATTTTGTCACATATGTAGCTAGTTAACTAGAAAGCTAGCCTAGTCTGAATGACTTGCAAAGTGATTCACCACTGAGCTTGAGAGCTAAATCAAACATATCTTCTTACAGAAGGCAGATTTTATGTGAACAGATTAAATTTGATAGGCTGCTTATGTCAAAAGACAACTTACAAACTAATTACTTATCAAGCAAGATAACAGAGTAGGATCAATTTGTGATCACTCAATCAAATTTAAGAGTTGAGTAAGAAATGAATGTCAGATATGAAACAAAGATTATCAGACACTGAAACTATCCATTCATATCTTAAATGAGACTTTTTTGCTATATAATTTATTTGCAAAAAAACAATGTGAACATGTTTTTATGTAGTTAAATTAATCCTTTAAAACAGAAACAGATTAATCAAAAACTGGCTTTAATCACATTTCCACCATATCAGTGTTGAGACCTCCATAGAGTAACACATAACTTGAGCAGTACTGTTCCCACATTCTTGGCAGCCGCTGAAAGAAGTATGGCTCTCCAACTTCCTAAATCTCAATTTAACTATTGGACACATTTCAGTTCTCAAATGCTCCAACACATTTATATTGCAAGCAAATGCTGCATCCAAAACCATGAGCAGTCTCCTCAAAATAAAATATATTCACACCCAAAAGCCATTCACATTTTTCACATGAGTTTCTTTAGTGAACTATATATGCAATGAATTTTATCAATGCATTTCTTTTATTAGAACTTTTAGCATTTGCAAGTAACTGTTAAAGTCTAATGAATGAATGAATGAATTTAGCATAAACTCTAACATACGTTGTAAACAACGTAGATGCTGTAAAGTTGTAACCTGAATTTCAGATGAGGTAGTATGTCTTCTTGAGAGAATTTTCCTCCTGCTCTTTCTCATCATAAAACTTTCTCCATCCCTAAAGAACTCTATAAATACACCCTTCTTCTGTTTCTACCAATATTCCACCAGTCAGTAATGTGTACATCATGTGTGCCTTGATGTCCATTGGTCCTGTTTAAAAGCTAATTGGCATTTCCTGCATTAAACAATTATGTGCCTCTTCTCCATAAATCTAGATACTTAGGTTTGTCTCTTCCACTTTACATTGTATTGTCTATAGACATAAACAGTTTGGCTTCATTTGTCTCTTAATGTAGAGGTGGGTGAAGGACTTTGTGAAGGGCTTTACGAAAGTATGTAAGGAGATTTTGTCATGTGTGTGCATCATTAATGTGGAAGCATTTGTTGAAAAAGCTGTATATACAGTATTGCATTTTAATTAATTAATGTTTCCTTAAAAGATGTTAAATAATGTTAAATGACTTATAGCTATTCTTTAGATGAACAAATGCAAGATTTAAATCTAATATTATGCTGTATGTCAGAAAGAAAGATTAAATAAATAAATAAATAAATAAATAAATAAATAGATAGATAGATAGATAGATAGATAGATAGATAGATAGATAGATAGATAGATAGATAGATAGATAGATAGATAGATAGATAACGGTGTATGTGTTGGAAAAAATATATTAACATTTCTGTCATTTGGCAGGCACCCTTATCCAGAGCAACTTAGAAGTTTATCTCATCATTATTATTATCATCTTTACAACTGAGCAGTTGAGGGTTAAGGGCCTTGTTCAGGGCACAGCAGTGGCAGCTTGGTAGACCTGGGATTCAAACTCACAACCTTCCTGTCAGCAGGCCAACACCTTAACCACTAAGCTGCCACATCCCCTGTACCACATTACCTATTAACAAAAAGGAAGATTATTAAAATAAACTGAATCTCATTTTTAAAAATAATGTTTATATTTTTAATGTTGTGGTATGTCTGCAAAAGTGTTAGTTTCTGTTATAACATTTTGTAACAGGTATAAACAGGTGCTCTCTTACCAGCCTGTTTCATTCTTTGTTTTCCAGCTTGTCAAGTTACTAAGAGATCACAAAAGAGCCCAATGATCTGAAGTCTTTCCCATGCCAGAAATTTTAATCTTTTATCTCTGGCTGTTACAAAGCACTGACAATTTAATAACATCAAAATTCAAGGAAAAAAAAAACAATAGAAATGTTTAAGGGAAACAAGCAAAAAATATATAAAAACTCAGAATAAGATAGTTCCATGTCCATTTATATGTGGCATGTGATTGTGCTTAAGATTAACCAATTACAAACTTATGTTCAACAACAATACCAATACACCTTTCACCAGTGAAGTGATTCTGATTAACCCCAAATAAAAAAGGACTTTTTGACATCTTCTTGGTTTTACTGACTACTGAAGTCAAGGTCTGCAACGAGATCTCATTTGGGAAGGGTACTAGCCCGGAGAGGTCAACCAAAACATTAGATGTACCATGGAAACTAAATCATCAACAATCAAACAAAATTGGGCACCTCAGTGAAATTAACAAGAACAGGAAGTCCCTGCAATGCTGACAACAAGACAGAATGAAAAGAGACTAGACAGCAACCCATTTTTATGCAACAAAAAGCATCCAAGTTACCTAAATCGCCCAAAATCATGTGGCAAAATGTGTTATGGTCTAATGAGAGCAAGGTAGAATTTTTTATTCATAATTTTATGATACATATTTGCAGATTAAAAGAAAAGTATCTTTAAAAGAAAAGATAGCTTTGTATTAAAGCATGGTGGTGGCAGTATCATCTTAAAAAGGTTTATAATGTTTATATGGTTTTTATTATAGTTATGTAATAGGAAATTTTTGTTCTTTTGATGTTGACTATAAATACTATATATAAAAACAGATAACAGGTAAAAATACTGCAATTATGTTTTTTTAAAAACACACCATGTTATACGGTACTTTTAATTTTGCTTCAGTACTTCAGTTACTGCAAACTGTTTAATTATTTATTAACATTAAATAATGCTCTTTGGTTGAAAGGTCTCCTTAATGACTCTTTACTGCGATTGTGTGTGTGTATGTGTGTGTGTGTGTGTGTGTGTGTGTGTGTGTGTGCTCCTAGCATCCAGGTGACTGCTACATTATGTTTCACTAGTGGCTAGTGTATGGGTGCACTGCATCCATCTTTATTCACCACTTGTTTTACCATGAAACAATTTTTTTTTATTTGTATGTTGAATAAAATCAATTCATTAAATGGACGGTGTTAACTCTAACATTACGAAAAGATAGGAAAGTTCCTCATTGCATTATTTATTATCTCTACATTTTCTTTGTTACATGCTGCATGTTATATAAATGTCCAATGTCACAGGGATAATATTTCTTTATAGCCTAAGAAAAGGATCTAGTTTCATTCTGTAAATATCAGAATACAAAAAATCCCATCTCTAAAGCCAGTGGACAGGATAGTGGTGAAGCATAGGGATATATTTCTGAGAGAAGTCATTGTCTTATTATCACCTCATAAGAACTGGAGCCAAAAATTTGACTTGAGAGAGACAGTTAAATCCCATGTCATACAGCTCAATAGTATTGGCAGCCATGTCTGACACAGCATGAAGCACAGCACATTCAAATAAATCACAGATGGCCATCTAGGCAGAAGATTAATTCTCTAGTTGCTGAAAATTATGGGGAGTTTTGCACTAGCCACTGTCTAGATCCTTCCTAAGATATCTTCACCACACACAGAGAAAATATTACAGTAGAAGCCATTTACAAAGACACAAGAATCTCTCTCTCTCTCTGGGATGCATATTTTCTGTCAACCAGACATATGCAACATGTCAGTTTGTTGCTATTTACATACTTGATGCTAATACAACACAGAAACATTGGGTTGTATTACTAGTTTACCAAACATTTTGTTGGCTGTGTCCTAAAAAGAACCATTTCTGCATGCATGCAAACAACTCAAACATTTCAAGCTGATTTAGTCATGTAGATTTAAGAGGAACTGGTGATTATTGCATGTATATGGTCTCACTACGTCTGCAAAACAAATCCATCCATGGATCAGTGTGTGTGAGGCCGCAGAGCAGGGGAAGGCGGAGACGACATGAAATGCTACGTTTTAATTGGAGAAGATGAATGTCATCATCTTGTCTGTCTGACTCAACTTTCAAAGTGCATGGTTAATGTGGTGAGTTTCCATGGCAAGTTGGAACATGGGAGGCAGCCATTTATTATCTTCATCAGTGAAACTCTCTGCTTTTCTTTATGCATGCAAGCAGTGCAAAAGACTCACTGCCCAAGCGTTTGTATCATACTCCTAGTGATAGATAATATTCATTCTAAATGAAATCGTATTTGATAGATTTTAAACGTTTCTTAGAATATTCTCTTGGCAACACGGTGTCTTGCTTTTAATTCCAAAAACATTTACACCTAAACGTAGCTGTGAACGGTTTGGGTTAGCATAAGTACAGTTTCTTACCACTTCATTTGTATGAAATCTGAAATTTTATTTTTCCTAAATATTTGGCTCACACATCATCCCATTCATTCACTGTCAGTAATTACTTTATCCTGGTCAGGGTCATAGCAAATCCAGAGCCTATTCTGAGAAACCTGGACAGGAATACAGCCTGGATAGTGGAATGAACCATGTTGCTGTAAATACAAGTATGGTTTCATTTTCTAAATAATTGTGAAGTATGTTTTGTATACAGTACTGTAAGGTATATTATTGACATATGAACATAGACACTGTTTTGTGTTTAAGATGTAGTATTTTCTGTGCAACATTTATCTCTGCACAATTCTTCTTCTTCTTCTTCTTTTTAACACAATACAGTAGTTGTACAGTATATAATATCAGTTCATATGTGTGTTAAATTACCAGTGTGGTCTACATCCTTGTTATGTTGTAAAGTGTAATGTCTATAAGCACAACAAGAGCTCTATAACCCGAGTCAAATTCCTTACATGCTATAGTGAATTTGACCAAGAATTCATGATTCTAAAAAAATGTATGAAAAATTGTTTTGGTTTTAATATTATGCTGAAATGTCTAAAAATGCTGACAAAATACACATGACATATTTCACAATGACATATTTATGGTAATTTGCATAAAAAAAATCCCTCCAAGATTATAAATGTGTAAGAATGTATTTGTATAAAGTCTCACTGAATTTTTTTTTGCATTAATCTGACATGTAAAGCAGTTTGGCAAGCATTCAAGTTAAATGTGTTTTCCTTTACTCACCTTTACTTGTGTCAGTACTTTGGTCTTCCATTAATTTTATTCAGTTCTAGCTTACAAAGTGTAGGCCTGTGAAACAGAAAGTGGTTTAGACCTGGAATTCAGACAAGTGTATAATTCCCAAAACCATTTAAAGTGGAAATGGCTTGTCATAAGGATAAGATGAGCTCTTGTCTCTAAAGAAGCAGTTCAATATTTTCCTTACACACAGAAGACAATGACAAATGATTCCAACACGAAAGCAGCCACTAAATGCTGAAGTCCACTTCAGATGTTGTAAAGGCATAGCTCTTCTCATTGTTTGACTTAACAGTTGAGTTTTGTTTCATCACCATTAGTATCTGTTTAAGCTTGCAGCTCCCAAATGGCCTTTAACACCAAAACATTCTCCCTCACTTAGTGATTGTACATTACATTTGCTGATTGCTCCAAATAAATCTCTTCATGCATAAAAGCACCAGGAAGTAGAATGAAAGATAGTTGGATAAAGTAAGAGGATTTCCCTTTCACTAGTGTTTTAGAGCTTGAAAGACTCAATTTCTCTCTAGCTCTTTAAAAAATCCTATACAGGGTTTCTTCAACTGTTGTCATTTTCTTGGATGTTCTTCTGGCATACATGTCCAAGCTCCAAAACGAACGTTTTCTAAGGTTTAATATTATTTTGCCATAGTGCCTTTAGAAAAACAGGCCCTGACTGAAATGTCATGAATCATCAGTCAAGTATATTTTATGGTACTTAGATAATTTTCATCTTAGCCATGTGTCATTCAGACAACAAAAGAACAATAATGCTTTTTTGACCAAATAAAAAGCTAAACATATACTCATTGCTACATGCTAGTTGGTTACCTTCCTACCTACTTAGCAGTGAACACGTTTCAGGTACACAAAGGTAATTTCCATAAATATGTGCAAAAAAAAACAAAAAAACTTTGTGAAATACACGTACATGTACATGTATACATCTATACAGATTGTTTAGTTTTTCAAGGTCCAACTATTTGTCTTTGTGCTGTATTTTAGTTAAAATACTTCGCAGTCTGCTTTAAACTGCATTTTTCCAGTACACCTGAGC
Organism: Hemibagrus wyckioides; assembly: GCF_019097595.1. Lineage (NCBI taxonomy): Eukaryota > Metazoa > Chordata > Actinopteri > Siluriformes > Bagridae > Hemibagrus > Hemibagrus wyckioides. The sequence goes on from NC_080718.1 coordinate 15,785,831, forward strand.
TTAAATGGAGAAGAGAATGGCAAAAGCACCCAAGACATAAAACAACACTACAGTCTGAATAGTATGCCTCCTTCATGAGTGGAACTCATTAAAAGTATGTAAAGATTCTGCCAAAATTGTATACAATAAATTCCAATGGTTGTTATGAAGCATCTGTTTTGAGGATTTCTCCAAAATAGTACAAGTATAATGTAATACTCTAAAAAGCTCTTAGTTCAATAATAGACAGAACACTAGCATATGTATTAAGTGTAGCTGCCATATTCTTACGCTATTAGACACTGGCAGTCAGTTCCAGCATTTACAAATTAGAACTACATTACATTTTGATATACAGCAATATGTATCAAAGATTAAGTCTAATGGATTCTATAAGGCAAGCTTCTCTGTCCTTCTTTCTGGCCCTGAGAGCAATATTCCTTCACAAGGTAACTGCTTTGTTTGTCATTTCAGTTACAGTCATAATTAACACTTACTATACGATGGCAACTATACTAAACACTCGCTGGGTATATATTTGCTTAAAAACCACACACAATATTTAGAGGCTTACGACAGCTTCCATGACTAGAATCAATCATTTAGCAATGAGATACTCTACAGTGATGAATTAATGTAGTTATTATATGAAGACAACTTTGTCCCGAATTGCATAAGTAAAATGGTATTTGCATGTATAGCTGTGACTGTTAAGGGACACTACTATGATTGCGAGGTAGTTCATGTTAAGTAAGACATTTGAAACTTTAAGTGCCTCTGTGAAAGTCAGGGTAAGGTTAAAGCGCACATCACATACACCCTGTCAAAACGCGGCTGACACGTCTGTCAGCGGATTCACCATAAGCCATAATGAATAATTTTCTGACCTGCTGAATTGAGTTGAATGAATAAACTGTAAACTATAAACTATATATATCGACATATATCGACATATATCCACATTTCGTCGTTTTATTATTTATCTGATCAAAATATTCATCAGATTAAAAAAAAAAATTTAAAAACCAAAGCCCCGATTCGGTTATACTTACGTAGAGATAAAGTCTAAATTATTTGATTGTTAGCTTGATTACTGCATAGACCGATTCATGATAAAAACTAAAATAATGATTGGCAACTACAAAAGTGTTCTCAGAAACGACAAAGCAGTAAGTGAAGTGTCGCGTTAATTCTAGTGCAAAATCTCTATTTCCATGGCGATTATATAGGGCAGTAGAAAACTAATACTACTTCTGCAGGTGCTAATAATAATAATAATAATAATAATAATAATAATAATAATAATAATAATAATAAAGAAAAGACAAAGCTGATACCACAGAGCTGGCAGAGCAGTCACTTTTCAAAGTGTTTTGGTTAGATTGTGCAGGGTAATGTATTTAGAGGGTGGGAATCATTTCAGACGGTTTACCTGAGACTACGGGTGGGATTGCAAACAACGGAAAGCGAACAAGGTCTTTCATTCCGCACGCAATCATTCCTCAGAGTATTGACTGACGAATTTTATTCTCTCTGGTGAACATTGTCAACCACCTGCTGTGTAAGTTAACAGACGCACGAATGTCAACTAAACTGTGTTATGCTTTCAACATTACTTTTATTATTTAGCCTTATCATCATCATCATCATCATCTCTCTCTCTCTCTCTCTCCCCCGTCTGTGTATATGTTTGCTATACCGGTCGACGGTAGATCTACGCTTCAAACTTCCCAGAAAAAAGCTGACTGTTTTAATTTTATTTCATTATGTTGCAGTTGGAAGATGGAATTTAATACATTTTGAATATTTGAATAAATATTTATAAATATCCAGATGTGAACAGTGCATTGTTATTATTATTACATAATTAATAAAAAAATATTAAATATTTGATATAACCAGATTATCGGTGTAAGGCTTTGGAAGCGGAAACTGGCAACAGGATTACTGGCAACAATGGCTTAACAGTAGATTAAATATGTAAAGTGTGTACACGTGTGTTTGTATATAAATATGCAAAGATAACCAAACTTTGTTGTAAATGCTGATTCAGTATTCACATAACGTAACTTTTAAAGATTAAAACATGAATAAAACCAAGAGCTATTTCTGAGAGAGGCTGACAATGGCCTATATACACAAATAACGTATTCTGTCCGGGAAGGACACATGTAAAAATAACTTTTAAAAACTTTTAATGCTGTTTGAAAATCTATTACAATAATCAAATTTTGAAAACTCGCCAACCAATAATGTAAAGTAAACAAGTTTCCAGAAATAAAAAGGTTTCAACCCGGATGTTCTAGACAGCAGCGATCTTCCGCATGATTCGGTATTAAAAAGCACGGTACGTCAACATAACCATAAAACTGCTTTTCTACATAGCATGTGACAGCCAACCGCATTACTAATCCCAATCAAATTTAACGCTAAATTAAGATTTCCTATACAGCAGACCAGTTGGAATATATCGGCTCTGTCATAGACAAAAGAAGAGCATATTTTATAGTTAACGCTAGCAATTTACGCGAAATTCCGGAGTAAAAACGAGTAGTTCGGTGCGTCCACTAAAATTTTCAATGATAAAATATTAAAAAATAATAAAACAATGAATGTCTTATACACATTTGTAATAATAACAATATTATTATTATTATTATTATTATTATTATTATTTTTAAATCGGGGCAAAACAAAATTGCATTTAAAATTGGAAAACTGCGTTGAATTGTACTCACTGCTGGAATAGGCCTAAACAGTATAAGTGTTAAATCAAATAAAAACATAATTCAACTAAAAACGTTTAAAATGACAAAAAATATTAAAAGGATTAACGTGGGTTACTTTTCGTTTAGCCGAGCTGTTCTATTAGTTCTATTCTTGACACTGTTTTAAATATTTTATCTAATGTTAAAATAATTAGCTGAAATATCATAATCTCTGATAAGCCAATTTCATTTGGACAGTTATAAACAGGTATCTGTCCTCCCAAATGGTCTAAACTGTCCCCAAAAATAATTGTACCCCTGGTTATATCCCAACCTTTGCACACATTTGAGAATCAAGGAAGTCAATAAATTCGATATTCGATATTTTTACTGACTTAATGGCATTAATCCAGAATAAACCAAGATAGCATCACATAAGGCGCCAAACGCTGCTAGGCGCCATTAAGCATGGTAACAGTTCAGAGGAAAGCAAAGTAATCTTTATCACCCGTGCATACTGCATTGAAATGTTTTAGGGGGGAAACAACCCTGAGTTTTAACAGCATTTTGCACCTAATTGTGGTCATTGTACGATATTCTGGGATACCACCAACCCAGAGGCTGATGGACTCGATAATACACGCAACACATCCAAATACCAACGAACACCATGAGGCTAAAACCAATTAGTGTATGACTCAACGTGTATACAGACACAATAAGGACAGTGTATAGAAATGTACTTGTACAATGCCTTTATTCAGCTTACTTACACAAGAATTTATAAAAATATAGAACTAAAGAATTTATCATATTTACATTAACAATTACTCAGTTCACATATTTGACTGTAACTAAGGTACTGCACTTTATTTCCCAAGTGAAGACGATATGTAACAAATAACGTTACACAGATGTCAAGATATTCTGGACAATGACAAGAATTCGTTCTGCATTTCGCAATGCAATTTTTTTTTTATATAAATAGCGCAAACATACAAGAATTTTGAGGGACAAAAGACCAAAACAACCAACTAACATTCAACGCAGCACAAAGCACAGTTGCAATAAAAGTAAAACATTACATTCATTTTGTTTCAGAAAATAAGAATGTATGGCAGATTGCTCTTCGCATCAAGGGGAAACGTAGCGTTTGGACTTACTGTTCGTGAAATGGCAAAAGTATTGCTAAAATTTACGCTGTACGCGCCACACATAATATCCAGGGCTATGATGATGACGTAGGAAGGCTGAGTCCGTGTATGCTGCTCAGCACCTCGTGCTGTTGCTTACTTAGGGGACTCGGGGGTTTTCTGTCTCCTGTGAAATACAAACAGGAGGCATATTTAGAGAGTAAACAAGCTGTAATTTTTTGTTCTAGTACTGCACACCTATACACAATAATTAGGACAATAGCTTGAAAGCTTATAACATCTAAAGCATAGCAGAGAGGTGCAGAGAGGTGTACTCTACTGCGGATCAATTAGCTGGGTATTAAAAAAAAAGTTTGGCTATATCTATAAAAAATATAATGTACATGAAATAAAAATAAAGACTCTAGACAGTTATGCAAAGCAGTTCAATTAGACAACTGAATAAACAGGAAAAAAAAAACCCTTGTGAAATCTGTCAATTTTTCTGTAAATAGGGTATGACTCCAAAATCAGCAGAAATTCCATTAATTAAAAAAAATAAAATGAGATAATAATGTCCATAAACTGGTATATTTTCATGATGTCACTTTCCGTTAGTTCATATGACGTAAGCTGCACCGCAAACGCCAGCTGAGAACATAACACTGCAAACTGACCTGACATGAACTATTTTCTATTCCACACACATCCCCTTGCAAATTATTCTCAAGCAGCGGGAGTCTACCAGTAATTTTCAGTGTCCGAATAAAGCATAAATGCATAATACCTGGCCTGTAACTAGCTCAGCAAATTGAAATGACATTAAGCATTATAAAGTGACAGAGACATCGCCAAACTGAGTAAAATATGGCTATATATATATATATATATATATATATATATATATATATATATATATATATATATATATATATATATATATATATATATTTCACCACACAGACAAATCTCTGGTGTACTAAACTGGTAAAAAGAAGAAAAAACAAGTTCTGCAATCGATGCATTCGATAATACAGATTATTAAATCCAGCTTCCCAATATGCTAAACATAACGTGGATTTATTAGCAAACCCGTCTTAAACAGCAACATGCCTACCGTCTCGGGCTGTGTGTTTGAAGGACATAGCAGAGTGGATTTCCCCTGAATGGATGGTCATAGCGCTCGATCCCTGAGCCTGCCAGTGGTGCCCGGGGCTCACATAGCTGCCTGCTGCACCACTATACACACCATACTGATTCGAGGGGGAATAGGCACACGGCGCAACGTAACTAGGCAGAGTCGATGAAGGCTAAGGGAACAGGAAAACAGCGCACGCACACACACACAGAGAGACACACACGCACACACAAACACACACACAAGCGCATACACGCAACGGTTAGAGCTAGAGCCTAATGAGCATCATTATGATTGATTATGCAATCAGCCCAAAATAATGAAAAACAGATCAAGTAGGCCCACTATACGAATTATCCATAATGAGTTGCAGTTTGGCCAAATGTATTGACTGCATAAAAAAGCTGTTACCTGAGGGTACTTTATGTCCGTCTCAATGGAAGATTTATCTATTCCGTTGACTCCATGAGTAGAAGGAAAGGCTGCTCGGTTCACACTACCCCAGTCCTCCATTTTCGGCGTGTAGCCTTCAGTACCAGCGATAGCTAGATAAATAACACATTTCAAATAAAACCACACCATACTTAACATTGTATGACCTTTAGCGTTACATGAAATGAATGATTTTGATAAATAATACCACTGGACTATAATACGAAATATGGCTATGAGAGAAAGTGAACGAATAATATAAAAATGATTAGAATTATATAAGATAAATATTCATGTCAAATCTGATAGCATTCCGTTCAAGAATTAACCACCAAATGTCCTAAATTTGATTTATGTATGTTATAGTTATTTATATATTTATATGACATATTATATTATTTTATATTTATTGATATATTTCTATTTTCCTATTTTTATTTATAATTATAGATGCAACTGTGAAAAAATCCCAATTAAAACTATTCTCGAAAAAAATTAAAATAGATTCTCTGATGCGCGTAAATGAATTCTCCGATTAATTGTCCGACTGCCTTAGTTGTGATAAATAGATTAGATGTCTTATCTAAGGCTGTGATAGAGTTGTATAATTGCACGAATAGAATATTACCATAGAGACATGGTTATTTTTACAAAATTGTGAAAAATGCTGCAGCATGACTCGTACATACAAGCAAGATCCTGCAAATTCGTTGGTGAGAGAAGAGCTTACTTATCGAGGCCTACACAAACGTTTTTGCGAGGCCTAGCCGAAATATGTGGAACGACGCGAAATTACTTTGTTTTCAGTCTGTCAGCTATTTTGTCTGACACATGCATTTATAAACAGAAATATCTGAACATTTTGCAACATTTTAAAACTTGTTGAGATTATAATATAGGATATACTAGCTTCTCATGAAGGATATAGTTACATAACAGTTTCGTTTTCATTAAGATGGGCTTAGTCTCACCTGTGGGGTCCATGAAAGCACGTATGCCCAAAATGTTGCTGACAGTGTGAGCTGAAGGCCAGCCTCGAGGTATGCTAACATGTCCCCCGGTGACAGGGACACCGGCAGAATTACTCATTTTGGTCCCGGAAGGGGACATGGCATTGGGGTATGTGTACGGATATAAATGATTGTAAGAAAGACTCGGCTGCGATGCAGCTTGTTTGCCACTTTCGTACTGGTTGGGTTGGGAGAGGTTGCCAATCTTGTTCCGCAAAATCCGGCTGATGGAACTGACGGAGGGCACGTTGTATTTGTCACATACTCCATCTGCTAAAAGTCGGTCCCGAATCTCCCAGGCAAAAATTCCCGGGTCTCCTTGCTTGTACTCCCGTATGCTCTTCACCACGTTTGGTGTCGTAACCCTCGGCTTGCTGCCTCCGATCGCACCGGGCAATATGGAGCCGGTTTCGTTGTATCTCGCCAGAATTTTGCTCACACAACCATGGGAAACCCGGAGTTGACGGCTGATGTCGCACGGACGGATCCCGAGCTGTGCTAACTCCACTATTCTTAGTCGGATGGCGTTGGGAAGAGGTCGCCCGTTAACAAAAACCCCTCCTAACTGGTTCACCTCCCCGTAGGTTTGTTCTGGAGGAGAAAGCACGACATTAACATTAATATAGCATTTATGACATATGAAAACCTGACTCTGTTCAATAATAGCAGACTAAAATGTGATGACCATCCACTGCAACCAGTCTCCTTTCTAAGAACTATAAGACAAAAAAAATCAAGAACACAGTATCATTGTGTAACACATTGTGGAAAAACGACATTTCTTGATTTAAACTACAGCAAAAGTGATTAATCTTTTGTATTGCGATAGCATTCACAGTCGACGTGCTAACTGTAGGTGCTTGCATAAGCTACATCTAGATAAAAAGGGGAAAACGCGCACTGCAGTCGACTGGAAGTCGACGCCGTATTTACGGTCATTTCTGGTGTTATTCAGGCATGCAAAACATGTCCTGCTTCTATCATCCCTTTCCCATTGAAGCATGCTGATGTGAACGAAGGCTCACCCATTTCCCTGTGGTGCTGGGATGCTTTCCTTGACAAAGTTTCCCCTCAATGGCCGAACGCACCGTCTCTGCTGCATGCAGTGTTAGAGAGCTTCAGATCAGTCTGGAAATATCCGGAGATCGCCTCTCTTTTGTTCAAGAAGCTAAATTTTAGAATAGCTTTGAACGAGGTTATAAAGCGGTTCTTCATTCGTTAAAGACGAAATTTGTCTGATCCAGCAAGCAGAAGTTTGCTCGAATTAATTTGACGCATCCTCCACGTCAATGGCTCCGGTTACGCTGTAAGCTATGGGCTGGTCTCATTGGTCGGCGCGACTTGGGATAGGCTGCTTCGTGCGCAAGCTTTCCTGTATAAGTAATTTAACCTCTTGAACAGACTAATTCCGATTAAAGGGGGAACTTGCGCACAGAGGTCCGTGCATCCTGTGCCCAAAATAACGCCAAGACTGTTTAATATGGAGAAAATCACACTTAAATGTGGCAGTAAGTCTGTACTAGAGGGTTGTGTTTTCTGTAACGACAATGACTATTCACGGTGGAGAACTAAGGAACAAGAAGTTAATAAAAATGCCAATATAGTGAGCAATAGGGTACACTGGCACGAATAGGGTAAGCACTTTAATTGTGATTATTTACGTTTTATAGAAGGAAAAAACATACATTAGCACACAATTGGGATTAATTGGCATGCAAATAGTAGTGATAGAATTTTGAAACCCAGAGAACAAAGTAAAAAAATATGCAGTTTGCAATGTTTGCCTATTCAGACATTGGCACACACAGACTGCAAAATCCTTGTGGGTTTTTGAATAAGTTTTGGATAGATTTAAATTTTCCCATTCATGTTTGCATTTAATCTTACCCATACACAACTCATATGTTACAACTATGCGTTTGGTGTTGATCAGACCGGCGTAATTCATTAAGCTGTGCAAATTCCACTCAAGCATATTTTTAGTAGGCCTATTGCAATGTATATGAGCTCTGAATTTAAAAGTAATGTAATCAGTGCTTTTGTCGCTGCAAGTAAGCTATGACCTATGGGCTATAAGGGCTTGACGGAATTCCAAGATGGTGCGTTATCACAGCATGTTCTCAGTGTTTCCTGAGGATGTAAAGAAGGTACAGTTTATTAGCTTGCAAAATGTCACTTGTAAAAGTTAACAGTCGACCCATTGGTAATAATAAGAGGCCGTGTCACTATCTTACGTGACCAGAGCTCACAAAGGGTCATTTACACATGGAAAGCATCAGGTCGGATTGTAGCACAGACTCTGAATTGGGTGTTCACCCACCGATTTAAAAATAAAATATTAAAAATACTGTTAGGTAAAGTGGTGGAAATGCATGGAAAATATAGCTGGTTAACAGTCATCAATTCATAGAGAGAATCCATGGCATTTGACCGGAACGTCATCAATGAGGGTTAGTCGGCTTGTTACATCTCTCCTGTTAGTCTTTAAGATGCTGTTCCTACAAATCAGGATATTTGCTCGATATATGATACATCACAACACGTAAAATCTTCTGAACATGTTAACGGTCATCCAGTGTGGATCCACAAAATTCGACAGTCACAGCGACAGTCTCCCTCATCTGGATAAAAAAGGAATGACAGTCCTGCTCAAAATTCTGGATACACCACGTGAAGGCATGAGGATTTGATCCGAGCACCAACACGCTAAGGAATGATGAAAAAGAAAGCCGATCGTAAAATGGGGTTGAAGGTGGACTGCAGCAGACTCAGGTATCAATATAAATATCTTCCAAAATTGTAACTTTCATTAAGCTTAAGGGCTACATAATAATAACACACATCACTGCCGAGCAGCTCATTGCTCCTTCTTATTCGGCTATTTGGGGTATTCCTTAAAGCCACTGTCGACTTTAAGGAACGTCAATTTTAGTTATCTGGAAAGGTGGGACATATAAAAACCTTTTGAGGTACTTTTCATGAAATGTGTAACTCTTTTTTGAAATGAGAAAAATGTTGCGGTTAAGAAACTGCATGCTTTCCTTCCCACAAATTTTAAGAAATAACTTAATTATGTATTATTCAGTAATGTTCATTATTTCATTAAAACATAACAGCTGCAACAATGTATATTTTTATAACAATTTAGTTATAAAAATTGATTAAAATTGATTAAATTGATTAAAAAGTTGAATTAAAAAAAGAAACGGTCTTAGCATAAATAATTTACAGAAGAGTAATAATAATAAAAAGTAATTATTATATATTTTTATAATTATATTTTATATACGATTTTTACACTATATATTATATTATATTATATTATATTATATTATATTATATTATATTATATTATATTATATTATATTATATATAATTGTATATAAAATATAATTATAAAAATATATAATACATTATTTTTATTATTATTGTATTAAATGAATTAAATGTTATTCTAGGTTATTTTTTCTTTTATTCCAGGTAGTCATACCAGAGCGCATAACTATACGAACATGCTTAAAGAAATACTCGCTATTACACTATTAAATTGTAGCACACAAAGGCCTGCCATTTTCATAATATTTACATACATATAGAACAGTCTAATCAATTACTCTAGCATCAGCATTATTTATGCTGTTTAAACACCTTGTCGCCTTGTTATGGGACCTGTTTATACTGTCTGTGTGGATTCTAGGTGTATCCAATGTTGGTTTTGAAGCGAATGACTTTAAGTAGGCATGAGACTCCCGCAAGGACTGGACTATACAAGAAAAAAACAGCCCTGGAGATGGTGTGGATACATGTTAGCCTCTGAACTTGGACAGCTTTTTATAATCTGTTTTTATAATCAGTGTCACATTTAGGCTGATTTTGTAATAGTGGAGGCTCTAATGTCACTGAATATCGCGTTGAGTTTCGTCTGATTTCTGTAAATAATTACTAATAACTAAAATCTATTGTAATTAGATGCATCTGTTGAGCAGTTTACTCGTCTATACATTTAGACGTTATACCTGCCAGGACCCAAAGATGTTCTTTTATAGCCACTGGCTTAGATTTGTATTGAATATGGCTGGTCCAATTGTATCTTAAAGAAGGTTATGACTGGAAAACATTACACCATTGGCAGCCATATGACTGGACTCTTTCACAATAAAATACGTCATTCCATTCAATGGCCCTATTTCGTTATAAACTTCGTAAGCGCAAAGTTCTCTTTGGTGTCTTTCTACTGTTTTGAAAAGGAGGGAAATGTCGCCTTCGATAGGAAGTCTTTTTACACACAAGCACAACAACAAGTAAAAAGAGAGAGAGAGAGAGAGAGAGAGAGAGATAATGATTTATATTTAATATTCGGTTGTCTAGATGTTTGGGGACACACTTGGGGAACATAACCTGTTTTACTCCAACAAGAAGATGCACTGAGTTTGTCCCGCTCACAAATAACACTGTGGCAATCAAAAATGCTAATAACATATTGCATTTCCTAACTGATGTGGTTTTATTTATTTTTTTCTTTTCCCTCTCTCCCCTCGATGGGCCATAGTGTTTTATTGAAGACGCACAGTGTCCCCGGTTTTGATTTAGTGTTTGTGAGTTTTGTGATCTCACTGAGAAGTATGGAAATTATTAGAACAAGCCACGAGGAGAGGAACAGAAAAAAACGACTGTATAAACTCTAACCTGTAAATTTATCAACAGAGTTTTATCACTAACCCATCCAGGATTTTTCCTCTCCTCCTCCTCTTCTTCTTCTTCTTCTTCTTCTTCTTCTTCTTCTTCTTCTTCTTCTTCTTCTTCTTCTTATTATTATTATTATTATTATTATTATTTGTAGTAGTAGTAGAGTAATAGTAGTAGCATTGTTGTGTAAAAATTATTCTTTTTCTTAAACACTTTCCCCCCATGCCTTGATTCTTATATTCTTACACACACACACACACACACACACACACACACAGATACATGTGTATATATATATATATATAAGAAAGGTTTTCCCCAGCAATGTCTAGTTGAAATTAGAGCGTTTTTAAGGAAAAATGGCTCCAAGCAGCGGGGTTAATTACTTAGGACCATTACAAAAAATTCCCCCCTATAAAAAAAATAACATCTAATTGGAAGGTGTGGAACGATGTCACACATTGGACGAAAACACAACTCAGAACACGACCCATGGCATGGTTTCAGCTTTAACAATACATGGCAACATCTGCTTTTTGGAAAAGCGTTAATGGTAAATGTTCTGTAATACAGTGCCTGAGGTAACACGTAGCTTATTTCCATGTATCCATTTCCAATGTTTTCATGTTTGGTAAATTTTAAGAGAAAGAAAGAAAGGAAGGGGGAAGGAAGAAAGAAAGAAAGAAAGAAAGAGAAGGGGTGTGTGTGTGTGTGTGTGTGTGTGAGAGAGAGAGAGAGAGAGAGAGAGAGAGAGAAAGAGAGAGAGAGATGCAAGTGTTGCAAGAGTACACCAGCATTATCTCTCTTTTTTCTAACACTGTTGTGAATATGCTTTTGTGATCTTTCTGATTCTGGTTATTTTTAGAGAAACAACAAATAAAACTTAATTCACCTGTTAAGTGCAGACTAATGTGTTTGCACAGCCACAGAGCACAGAGGTTAATCATCACAATACACATTACTTTTGAAGGGGTAGCAGGTCTCTGATGTTTTAGGGACAATTTTAACCAAGCAATATCTTGAAAGCTTCCTTGAAATCTTTCAATTTTGTTTTGCTTAGAAATGCTGTATTATTAACTTTTGTATTATAGTGTGGAAAAAGCATTAAATATAGCTTACTTTCATGTAATGTGGGTATAGGGTTTATTTGGGCTTGTATGCATGCAGGAGTGGTTTACGACTATAAGTTTTGGTGGGAAATGATGACATTAACAACAGCATATGAAATAAAATTAAAGAAAATTAAGACAAGAGGATATCACACTCAACATATGTTACAAGTTTATTTTGTTAATTTATTTTTAGAATAGGCAGTTAAGAGTGGACAGCATGCAGTCATCCAGCATACTGTTTAGCAGCTCTTTTTAAGCGGCTTTAGACATACCATGTTTCAACTGAAGTCAACACAGAAGGTGCACTTCCTGTGTGTTTCATAGTGTGTGAGGTGAACAGCTAATAGCACTATCCAAGATGCCAAGTATCAGCAAAAATTCCAAACCAACCATGTCACAAAAACACACAAAAGATATAAGTAATACCTTAAGATATAAGATATTATAACAGGGAGGCATTCTTCATTTTCTCATGGGAAACAAGGCCAATGCTTGTAGTTGCATTTCTTTGTTCTGACATCTACTCAATAATGCCCCTTTCTCTCTACAAATCATTACATTATATCTTACAAAACACTGAAAATCTTCTAGTCATAGCTGCTTGTTGGAGAATATTTCCATATATTTGTCTTTTACTAATATGCATGCATGTAGAGATTTGCTTGCCTGAATATTTAATATGGTAAACTCTTACAAAACATCCCTGATTGTTGTTAAGGACATGTAATATGTTCACTTTGCATTTTGTTTTCCACTTAATGCACATTGCTTGCTGCAGCTGCAAAAAAAATGGATTAGGTAGCAAACTCACTCTTCACCATTAATCAGGCCATCTACATGAAACCCAAACAGGATACAATACACAATGCAATACAGCAGACGGGAAATTAATGGTAAAAACAACTAAAGTGTATTAATAAGGCATTAAGCTACTGTGAGACACAGCCTCAATACATTCTACATGTATCTGGAACGGCACTATAGGGAATGGACACCATTCATTCACAATATTGCTTTAATTAGTGTCTTGATGATGGTAGTGAAGAGTGTGTCCAGAATGTTATATAAATTATAACACTGTCACAATCATCAAAGCATTCACTGAATCCTTGTGTACTGTAGATTGGGACATTGTCATCCTAGATAGCATTAATCACACATTCATTAATGACAGAAAAGCTTAGTGGGAATACCATTGTATTAATATGTATTAACCAAATGTTCCAAGTAGAACCACTTTGGGAATATAGGAACCTTTAACCGCATAAAAACCCTTAAGATGCCCTTTCTTTGCACTTCTGCCAGACATAGAGACTTGTATTTAGTGTTCTAAATAAAAATTACTATTCCAACCAGTAAAAAAAAACATTTCTACTTGATTCTACTGAATTGAGACATTATGACATGCCTCAGAACTACTGGGACATATATTCTATAAAAGCTGTTGCAACAATGTGAAAGTGTGAATTTCTGAAGAACTATTGATGTAACACAACATGCATGTATATCATTCAAAAGCTAGTCTAACACCTAACAACTGCACACCTGTATTTTTTGCAAATTATTTTTAATATGTACACTGCAGAACATTTTACTGTGAGGGATATACATCCAATACACAAGCATGAGAGTATATGTTTGTGGCAGTAGACTTGTAGATTATTATGCAGTACTATCAACTACCAAACTTTAATTTACTGAACATGAATAACATGAATATAGACATAAATTGTCTATATTACAATCTAAATGTTCAATTATTCATTTACTTTCTACAGAGATTGATCCTGTTAAAATTGGCAACATACGTTAATGATGAAGATTAATGATGATGATTGTCAGGTTTTGCAAAGAACAGTGTCCTGTACACTCTTTTTCGCAAAACCTTTTGTTTGCCACATTCTCAGAATTACTGGCAAAACATTCAGTGCACTAAACTGGACAAGCCACCTTAGCAGATGTGTTAAGATAAAGTGTCAGTAGTAGAACCTGTTAGAAATATATACATGGTGGCCATTTTTAAATCTGTGTCATGTATAATTCTATGACATTTGTATTTGTAGACAAAATTTGTATTAAACACATTTTCAGTTAATAAAAATGTATTTAATTAAAACTGTAATTTAATTAAATGTAATTAAAACTAAAAAGCTCCATGTGTCATCACAAGTGCCATTAGTTCATGTTGCTTCTCCATTTCAGCCATTATATTTGGTGTTTTCTAAGGTACCTTGAATCTTGAGAGGTAAACTGAAATCTCTCTTTTTTTGACTGAAAAAAAAAAAAAACTTCAGGAAAAGCATGTGGAAAAAGCTGCATGTGAGTGCTTGCACACCTCTTACACTCATGCAAAAAGAGATATCTAATCTGACATCTAGATATCTGAGTTGGAACCAATCCCTACCTGATAGCAAAGGTTCACTAAATAGGTGATAACTGCTGCTAGTTGATCTGTACAATTCCTTAAAAATCTGGAAAAAGATGGACCACCAGCTTTAAGATTTGACATCAAGCCTCTTTTGTCCTATGCTGTTTAATATTTATGCATCAAAAGTGAAATATAAAGGTACTGAAAAGGATTTATATGTAGCATTAGCATGAGATGTTTCAGAAATGGTATAGGTTCTCACTAAAAGTATTGCTGAATAATATTGCTTAATAATTATTGCTGATTTTTTATCCCGTAAACAATGCCCACTTGTTTTTAATTATGCAAGTTGTTCAGTGATAAAACCACTCCTTGGGGTTATTTTCTGAGCTTTTGAATTTCATTTGTTCAATAGTTTTGTTGCTTGCCTGGCTGACGTTATTTCTTCATCCATTTCTCAGATCAGTCAAAGATCCCAGGAATTAAAGCAAGCTGTATTATGAAGTGATCACTTAAGCCTAGAGGTGGCAGCACTAAAGGGTACAATTACTGTTGTTTAAAATGGTTTTGATCAGGTCAAGAGGTCAAGAAAAGGCAGCGATGATGAGAACAATGACACTTATGTCATTCTTCAGTAGAATTATGTCTACCTGACAAAACCTAATCAATAAAGACTTCGCCCTTCTGTGGATGACACAATAAAGCAACTTCTTTACATATACAGTATATCATTTTAAGTGGATATACTTCCATGTTGAGGCTAAGCGTGGGGTGCTGAGAGACCCCATGCGATCCCAGTGATTTTGACTGTGGCATGATTGTTGGTGCAAGACAGGCTGGATTGTGTATTTCTACAACTGGTGATCTTCTGGGAGCCTCTAGAGTTTACTCAGAATACTACAATAAAGAAAAAAACATCCAGTGAGTAACAGTTCAGCAGATGAAAACACTGTGTTGATAAGAGAGGTTAATGGAGAATGGAGTTGGAGCTAACAGAAAAGCTACAGTAACTCAGATAACCATTTTATACAATTCTGGTGAGCAGGAAAGCATCTCAGAATGCACAACACATCAAACCATGAGGCGGATGCTCTACGACAGCAGAAGACCACATCAGGTTACATTTCCATCAGCCAGGAACAGAAAGCTGAGGCTGCAGTGGTCACAGGACAGCTGAAGACTAAAAACATAGCATTGTCTGAAGAATTCCAAGTTCTTCTGAGGCAGACAGATGGTAGGGTCAGAATTTCAACATTGAGTTCAATGTTCATCCCAGTTTTCCCAGTCAACAGATTTAAATCATCAATGACAATAATGGTGGTTTGGAGTACAATAGAGATTAATAGTACGTGATTGTAGATTGTCTTCTGATTTAGACTTCTAGCACTTACCAGATTGGCATTTCCACTCTTGCTGAGTTGTGGATAGAGAGCTGCACTCTGATGTGTTTCTTAGTAGTGAGGTCAAGGTTCATGTCTTAAGGTTTATTATAGCGGTTCCTCAAGAGTCGGTTTTTGGTCCAATTTGGTTCTCCATTTTAAAAAATCTGATCAGACCTAATAGCTTCACTTATCACTCACACCAATAACACACGGCTTTATTAATCTTTTCTTCCACCCACTTTTCATGGCATTTACAAGCTATCAGACTGCCTTTTTGACATATTTTCCTGGATGAAGACCAATAATCTGAAACTGGATCTTCACAAAACTGGTTTTAGATGACTGACTTGACTTCTCTGATCACATCACAACAATCAGAGCAAGCAGATTTTTTCTTCATAACACCAGAAGCATAGAACCTCTTTCCAAACACAGAACCTGCTCAACAGCCTATACATGCTCTAATTAAGCAATATTGCATGTGGGTGTACTGAATGTTGACAAGGATATAACCGACATTGAGGATACAAAATGTTCTGCTTATTATTGCTCTGTGACCCATTTTCACTTTATATCATGTTAACTAACTAGATAGGTATCTTACACTGATTTGTACACTGAAATGTTATAGTCTTAAAAAGTATTATTTGTCATGCCCACTAAGGATGTCACTATAGCTACTGTTTCAAACTAGGGAGTGGAACTTTATGCAGCAAACACAGACGAGTGGAGTGATACACAAAGTGAAATATCCCAGTGCAGTAATACTAAATATAAGTCTTGAACACTGTTTGATTAGTCAAATTACTGGGCCTGTTATATAAGCAATTTTATATTACTGTAACACTCTTCTTGCTCATCTCACTAAAAATGCCATATCCCTTCTTTAGAACATTTAAAAAGCTGCTGCCCACCTTGTATGTAACCTCACAAAGATCTGCTCCAAGTGCAAGATCTCACTGCTTTACTGTCCTGGTACTTGAGCTTCCTCTCTTTCACTCTAAAAAAAGAAAGGTGTGTATATTCCTTCCACAACACTTCAAGCACTAACCTTGCATTATGTGTAGCAGTACTTGCATTCAGTATTTTTTTTAAATTGTGTTACTAGGTTTTCAAAGTTCTCTTGTCTTTAGGATTTGTCTCTGTTCCTCAGCTAATAAATTCTTACAGTTAAGCTAGATGCTTGGTATCACTGCACCTTTATTTGTTGTCTATGTACACATCAGAAGAAGATAGCTTTTCCTTGGAATTCTCAAGAATTCATTTTCCACCTATATAACATCAAGGCCACAGAGATGCGTTTTATGTTACATATAGGGGTTGTAAATGCTTGTAGCAGTTTAACCATTCAACAATTAATGGGCTTAGGAAAACCTTGAGAAGAACAAATACTATATCAGTCTGTGTGACCAGCAGTGACTATTCAAGACCATGTAAAACATAATATAGCCTTCTGCCTCTAATAATACAGTGAGTGGCAAAAACTTTTTCGACACTTTTATGTGAATATAAATTTTATGTACTCATAAGCATGGAAAGGAAAACTAAAGGAAAAAAATAGAATTAGACAACACAAATTTCCAGAGTTAGTACATTGCAAAGCTTTTGGCAATTACAGCTTCAAGACCTAGATTGTAAGAAACAATCAGATTTTTAAACTGTTGTGGTTCCAAATAAGTAAGAAAACTTTATGGAATTGGCTCTGGGGTTTTGTTTCCACAATGTTTTTAAGCTGATTTATGTACTGCTTTTTAGACACTGGGAACCTTGCGAATGTTGATTAGAAGCATTAATAATTATTAAACACTCACGATTTTGACAGATCTGTTTGGTCAAAAGGACAGACATGAACAGGAAAGAAAAATTAACAAAAGATATGATTATAACTTTGATATTTAGCTAATATATTTACTGACATTGCAGCTGTGGTTTTTCAAATATTATTTTAAATCTCACCACATTTACACCCAGCAGCCAGGTATCTGTAAATACGATCCCTTATTTCTGCCCTTGTGTGAGTGCCAGTTGGTCCAGGGTGTGGGTTTGTTTTGGGTGATCAGCAAAACCCTTGACTCGATATTTCACATAAGAGGTCTACTGACTTCCTGAAATACCCACAAACTTGTGCCACTAGTCGTCTGTCATTTCGATGATTTTGTTGAAAGCTGCATAAGTTAAGCCTGGTGTCTGCATAATGCTGGCCTGTTTGTGCAGTTACACAAGGATTCATCAACCTTCAACCTTGTGGCAGGCAATGCTGAGTAAATGCGATTTCAGTTTGTGGAAAAAAATACAGTTACATTGCCAACAAAAATGCACGTTTGAGCAGCTGTTTTTAAGGTCAATTCTCTGTTAAGTTCAGGTTAAAAAATAAAAAAATCATGAAGCATGTCTTCGTTAACCATTGATCTTCTCATCCCAGTAAAAATCATGTACCTATTTAAGCCACTTGCATTATGTTGTTTTTCCCCCATTAAAACCACATTTTCAGAATAGAATGTAAGAAAATCTGTAAACATATTTTCATGTAGGTTAACAGTGTTTTTATGCAAATGATTAACAACTCATATTTGATTAACAACTCATATTTGAGCCTATCTTCTTGTTAGGCAAGCAGCAATATTTAAAGGAATTTCAGGACAGAAGCTAGACACAGTCTGAACATATGTAGCAGTTTTACACACACACACACTTTTTTATTCCATGTGACAATTCAAATTGTTAAATGGTCAGGGGTGATCTAAAGAAGAGGGGATTTCCACTGTTTGAGTGTTAGACAGTATGTTATAATATCTCAGAGGAATGAATGTGAAAATCCCATGCAGGTAGCAAACTTCAACATGCTTTCATCAAGTCAGAACAAATATTCTGGACATGAACCCCCAACACACACACACACACACATATTCACAAGACTTTAACATGACTGCTTAAAATACATAATTAATCTACATTTCTGCTTCACTGATTAGATACATTTTGACAAATTTTGTTGGACTAGATCGAAATGAGCTTGTAAGATTTGCAACTCAATCTCAAACACCTTTCATTCTAATAGTATTTGTATTCTCTTTTCTATTTGCTGTTGTGTATTGTTGGGGCACGCTGAAGCTTGATGAAGTCATTGAAACATTTCTATCCATTTAATTCTGAAACATTTTAGGGTCAAGAGCTTTTTGTCATATAAACTTATTAATTCTACAGGATTATAGAGGATTCTATAATATAGGTTTAAAACAACAATCACAAAGCAATTAGCTTTGGTCTCTTTGTGAAATAAGGCTTTACAATAACAGGTTTCCACCAATCTCCTTGTAGGCTATCTGCCAGCATACATAATAGCAGAAGAAATAATAACATTCATATACTTTATTTCAAGATTCACACATTTTACTAGAAAAGCAACACAAGGTAAATTACATTATTAGAATGTTTGAATGCTTATTTTAACAGATTAACACATTAATATTTGATGTCTGCTGAACATGTTACCATATACCTCAAGGAGATGAATCTGCTAAGTAACTAAATTAAATTGGTATTTGTTTAAGATGAATAACTGCAGCTGTAGGGAATGACTGACATTTCACTCTCCTCTAGACTAAGGTTTAAAATGATGTGAAGAATCTGCTTTACCTGATTTCATTTCAAAGCACCTGAGGCTAGACAGCAGATGTGCCTGTGTACACCTCATATGTCTGACAGCTAGCATGCTAATGGCAGTTGTTTATACAGTTCTCTCTCTCTCGCTCTCTCTCTCTGTATATATACTTTTATATATACATGTATATAAAATACACTATATTGCCAACAGTATTCGCTCACCCATCCAAATAATCAGAATCAGGTGTTCCAATCACTTCCATGGCCACAGGTGTATAAAATCAAACACCTAGGCATGCAGACTGTTTTTACAAACATTTGTGAAAGAATGGGTCGCTCTCAGGAGCTCAGTGAATTCCAGCGTGGAACTGTGATAGGATGCCACCTGTGCAACAAATCCAGTCGTGAAATTTCCTCGCTCCTAAATATTCCACAGTCAACTGTTAGCTGTATTATAAGAACGTGGAAGTGTTTGGGAACGACAGCAACTCAGCCACGAAGTGGTAGGCCACGTAAACTGACGGAGCGGGGTCAGCGGATGCTGAGGCGCATAGTGCGAAGAGGTCGCCAACTTTCTGCAGAGTCAATCGCTACAGACCTCCAAACTTCATGTGGCCTTCAGATTAGCTCAAGAACAGTGCGCAGAGAGCTTCATGGAATGGGTTTCCATGGCCGAGCAGCTGCATCCAAGCCATACATCACCAAGTGCAATGCAAAGCGTCAGATGCAGTGGTGTAAAGCACGCCGCCACTGGACTCTAGAGCAGTGGAGACGCGTTCTCTGGAGTGACGAATCACGCTTCTCCATCTGGCAATCTGATGGACGAGTCTGGGTTTGGCGGTTTCCAGGAGAACGGTACTTGTCTGACTGCACTGTGCCAAGTGTAAAGTTTGGTGGAGGGGGGATTATGGTGTGGGGTTGTTTTTCAGGAGCTGGGCTTGGCCCCTTAGTTCCAGTGAAAGGAACTCTGAATGCTTCAGCATACCAAGACATTTTGGACAATTCCATGCTCCCAACTTTGTGGGAACAGTTTGGAGCTGGCCCCTTCCTCTTCCAACATGACTGTGCACCAGTGCACAAAGCAAGGTCCATAAAGACATGGATGACAGAGTCTGGTGTGGATGAACTTGACTGGCCTGCACAGAGTCCTGACCTCAACCCGATAGAACACCTTTGGGATGAATTAGAGCGGAGACTGAGAGCCAGGCCTTCTCGTCCAACATCAGTGTGTGACCTCACAAATGCGCTTCTGGAAGAATGGTCAAAAATTCCCATAAACACACTCCTAAACCTTGTGGACAGCCTTCCCAGAAGAGTTGAAGCTGTTATAGTTGCAAAGGGTGGACCGACGTCATATTGAACCCTATGGATTAGGAATGGGATGTCACTTAAGTTCATATGCGAGTCAAGGCAGCCGAGCGAATACTTTTGGCAATATAGTGTATATATACAGAGAGAGAGAGAGAGAGAGAGAGAGAGATCATCCATAACATTACAACCACCTGCCTAATATTGTGTACATCCCACTGTGCCACTAAAACACAAGGGGTTTCACACAATGGGTTCTGACCAGTAAGGCATGGACTCCACATGGCTGGTACAAACACAATTAACAGCATATGCTTTAAGTCCTGTAAATTGTGAGGTGGGACTCCATAGATATGAATTGTTAGTCCAGCACATCCCACATATGCTCAATTGATTTGGAGGCAATACCGTCAACACTCTGTCAAGTTCCTCAAACCATTCCTGAAAAATGCATACAGTGTGCCAGCATGCATTATCATGCTGAAAGAGGCCACTGTCATTAGGAAATGCTGTTACTATGAAGTCATGCACTTGTTCTACTACGGTCTTCAGGTAGGTGGTTCCATCCATAGGTAACATCCATATGAAAGCTAGGACCCAAGGTTTCCCTGCAGAACAATGCCCTACAAAATCAGATAATCATTGTTATTATTTTCACCTGTTAGTGGTTTTAATGTTATGGTGATCAAACCTACAGTTTTCAGGACTCTCTCATATAATTCAGGATGACTGATCTATGAAGAGAAAAACCTGAATCAATAATACACAATCAGCACATGCCCTTCCAAGGCTGAATTAGTTTCTGCAAATAATTAGTAAGCAATCATGTAAGACTTCCTGGTGTTCCTGCACCCCCACATGTATGAAATTGGCAGTGCAGTTCCTTTTACTGCAGGCTGTGCACACTCTTTAATTAACAATTCATGTTTATAATCACAAGGTATCATTTTTATGAGCAATTTCAGCACCAGTGTCAGTGGTATGTCAGCAGGCCAAAAATAAGAACAAAACACAGAGCAGTCACCACAATTTAAAGGGATTTGGACAGTTGCAAGATTATGTTTCCCTCTGCTATACAGACATTGGCTAGCTAGCTTCACAGCATGTGTAAACGACAATTCACATGTCGCATTTTTTACAGTACATTTTTAAATAAAAAGATTTTAAGACTATATCAAACTCAAGTATGGAATCATATTTAATAGTACATACGTCCTACACCTTACAGGAATTCTGGACAACTTAATGTCAAATCTAGAACTCACTAAACAGGTTGTAAATGATAGAAGCTGTCTCTAGAGACTGAGACTAAATCAAGCATGACATTATTAGCATTCTTGAGGGAACATGTTTGAGTTAAATTTAGAAAAGAATTCATCACTGTCCACTTTTACTCTGAGAATGATTCACCATACCTAAAGTTTGTCTTTCTTTTTCTTTTGCCATTTGAATGAGAGCCAAAACAAGCTTTCCTTTCTCTGAAACATCCTATTAGTGCTTTAATAGCTCTTACTTCTCATTTATAGTAGCCAAAAATTTTTATTAGATTTTTATTAGATTTTGTATGATGAAGTATGATGAAATTATTGGCAAAATAATAACAAATGATAGTTATTAGTTTTTTGGCACAACTAATAAATAAATGAATTAAATATTAGATTATGAATAAATAAATAAATAAATAAATAAATAAATAAATAAATAAATACACTAGTTTCCATTCAAATTAAAGTTTAGATCTTTCGACTAAAACTATTTTTAAAAATAATAATAGACTGATTAATTAAAAGTGTAGGAGAGTTGCAAAAAGGACTAAGAAGTGACAGGTGACTGAAGTTAAATCATTTATCTTTACATGGGTAGAGAGCACAGGGTTGGTCAATCAGACATATTATACAAACTTTTGGCACTGTAATGAAATTATGTCAGTTTAATAATATTAACCTTAGTTGATGTAGATAGGTAAAGCTTCCATATTTTTGTTATTCCTCATACATTAATAAACTTTAATCAAAATGATCGGAAGTAATTCACTTAAAATATTAAACCTGCAAATGTACTAGGTTGTTGTTGTGTCATTTTGCAGTGGGCTGAGTTATGATATAATGATTAAGGTGAATTCCAGTATCTTAGATCTTGGTCTAAGGTTGCAAGACTGGCATGTTCTGCTGACAGTGTTTAACAACTTATTTGGTGTAATATTTTCCAAATGTGATATCCAAGACCTCTGACTCCAGCGAGTACTCAGAGGGATATATAATCCATATTCTTGAACAAATGCACCATCTTCTGGACATGACTGGAAACAACACATTCATCATGAAATTGAGGACACTGAATACTCAACATACAAGCATGAGCACAAGAAAAAACCCGAAACTCGCTAGAGTCAGTAACACTGCACAAAACAATTAAGGGAACACTTAATCATCACAGTACAAGGCCAAGTCAAGTAACTTCAATGATATCAATCTGTCCAGTTCGGAAGCATAACTGACTGTGAATTAGTTTCACCTGCTTTAGTGAAAATGGAAGTGGCAAAAGGTGCACTGGAGCGGCAACAGCAATGTAACCCCGAAAAAGGAAATGGTTTTGCAGGAAGCAGTACAGGTTGCACAGGTAGTGCAGTTCCTTCAGGATGGCCCAACCATATGTATCTTTGCAGTGGGCCATGGGTTCCTCCTAGTGCATAACAATGGCTGGGATCATGTGGCCATGTGGACTAGTGTCACGCTCCCTGAATCCAATTGAAAACCTCTGGGACATTATGTATCGAAAAATTACCTGATCCATTTCTGGGAAAGATATCCCCCAGGACACAATCCACTATCTCATCAGGAGCATGCCTACACTACTGACTTACATTATGAGTGATGAAATTCATTAAGGTTGGACCAGCCTGTCATTTCATTTTCATTTTTTTTTACTTTAATTTTCAGTGTGATTTTTAATCCAGCCCTCAGTGGGTTGATGAGTTTGGTTTCCAAGGACCATGATCATATCATTTTGTTCTAAGTGAATTACCCAATGTATGTAAGTAAGGATTTTCAAGATTAATCAAGATCCAGTGTGTGTTTAAAGTGTTCCCTGTTGTGGAAAGTGTTTTTTTAAAGTGCATAGACATAGGAATGATGATCCTCACAATCTTCTTTATTGATCATATTTATCTATTTTGCATGTGACTATGCTGTTTTCACTCAGATTTGAAAAATATGAATGTGGCATGATATTGTACACAAATTCATTGATTGAAGAAGAATTGCTAGTACAGATGCTTTCAGGCAAGTTTACTGCAGGATACAGTTAAGCAATTAACAACCTTTCCTGCTCTGTGGCACACATTTTAATCAGTCTGGCAACACAAAAGGACTAATAAAAGTGACTTTGAAAGAGGTTTGGTAATCAAGGTATACGTAGAAATATTTTAGGATGTAGATGCCCTAAAGTTTTAGTATTATCCAGCAGCTAACATAAGCCAACTTATGATGAGATCTAAAAGAATGTATTTGTATACAGTGTACAAGATTCTGCTACCACTCCCCAGCCAATGCCACCCAGCCTTATTGCCAGGGGAAGAATTTTAGAAAAACCTGCTAGCATAAATGTGCATTTAACCAAATACACTATATTGCCAAACGTTTTGGGACACCCCTACAATCATTAAATTCAGGTGTTGTTTTTCAGGGGTTGGGCTCGGCCCCTTAGTTCCAGTGAAAGAAACTCTTAATGCTTCAGCATACTAAGACATTTTGGACAATTTCATGCTCTGAACTTTGTGGGAACAATTTGAGGATGACCCCGTCCTGTTCCAACATGACTGCGAACCAGTGCACAAAGCAAGGTCCATAAAGACATGGATGAGCAAGTTTGGTGTGGAGAAAGTTGACTGGCCTGACCTCAACCCGATAGAATACCTTTGGGATGAATTAGAGCGGAGACTCTGAGCCATTTCAAAACTGGGATGTCCACATTCATATGCACATTAATTTAATATGGAATTGGCCCACCCATTGCAGCTATAACAGCTTCAACTACAGTATTCTGGGAAGGCTTTCCACATGGGTTTAGGATTTCTGACCATTCCTCTAGTAGCACATTTGTGAGGTCAGGCACTGATTTCTAGCCTGGCTCGCAGTCTCTGCTCTAATTCATCCCAAAGGTGTTCTGTTGGTTTGAGGCCTGGACTCTGTGAAGTCATGTTGGAACAGGAAGGGGTCATCCCCAAAAAGTTGGGAGCATGAAAATGTCCAAAATGTCTTTGTATGCTGAAGCATTAAGAGTTCTTTCACTGGAGCTAAGGGGCCAGGCCCAAGCCCTGAAAAATAACACCTGAATTCAGTGATTTGGAGGGGTCTCCCAAACCTTTTGCCAATATAGTGTATGTAGTGTTGTTCATTGTTCATTTAACCGAAAATAAATAAACTAAGCTAATGTTGACCGGGCAGACAAGTTATATTTTTACTAGTTTCCAGGACAGTATTTTATATACAGGAACACCTTTATATGTTACATTTACAAACACAAGCTCCTTTGCTATGCTGTTAAGATGGAGTCAGAAATAAAATGGCTGCTGTTGTATGGGGTGGGTAATTTTATACATCTATTATTATAGGCAAATATGATCCGTGTAATATGACCTCTGCCATCTGTTGATACACAAACACTTTGATTCAACAACACCCAGCAAAACTCCGAAAATAAAACAGACTTACGATGTGATCTGTACAAATAAGCAGATAAGTGCGACACGCCTGTGCATTTGTTTAGATACCAGCTGGTGACTGAAACACGATTTTACATGCCACATAAATAACTAAATAAACAATAAACAAAAATAATAAATACATAGGAATAAAATACCAGTATAAGTTTTCCACTGAAATTTGTTAACATAAGCTGCTAATAAATCGACAAAAATAACACATTACCAATCAGATCTATTTGGAAAAATGCTTAATTCCGATTGGTTAATACTGTTTATTCCATAGTAAGGTAAGAGCCAATAAAATATAATTAAGTGAAGCGTTTGTATCACGTCTATGGCAGTTACATTTAACGTAAAGTTAACATTTTAAAGCAATTACTGCTCAAAACAAAATTACTGAACAAATATATAATAAATCTGTGTTGTACTTTGTGCAGTATGTTAACAATCCACAAACAAGCTCCTTGACATGGTTCAATGGGGAACAACGAAACTGCAGCGCCCTCTAGTGGGATGGACTTGTAACAGCCCTACATTTCACGTAGTGCAAATTGTTTTAAGAACCTTGCAGACAAAAATTGTTTTATGTCTTTATTTTATCACTAGAAGAGGTAATTCTCTTGATTTTAGAAAATAAAATAGTTGTTTATCCTAGTTTGTTTTGCTAAATTACAGTGAGACAGGTCATTTGCTTGTCTGTTCCCCCCAAAACAAATAATCTACAACACAATATGTACAATACATTTTAAAGCTTTTTCATCATGTTTTTTCATTCATTTTTAGTTTTGTTCATTTTTGTAATTTCATCCTGACTGAAGTTGCATCTTGCACAACTCTAGAATAAAAGTCTTAAACTCGCATGACATTAGTGATGTTAGAATATAGGTTTATACAAATACAAAGAACACTGGGCTACTTGTTCTTGGGTATGACATACTCTATTAATAATCCTGACCTAAACTTGGCCTTTACATGCACATGAAAAGCAGCAAAAAAAGTCCAATGCCAATGGTTTTGTGTTTGTGACACAGACAGAAAGAAGAAAAGACCTCTTAAGTTTTCAGCTCCTCTCATGTGTATTCTGCAATGGCCTTCACAAGTTTATGTGTAGATAACTGTGAGAAAAGTAGAACTTTCATGGATTTGTCAGTCAACCCATGTTATGTTTATCACTGTGGACACTGGAAAGAGCTTTTGTGTTTTAAAAATACAGTAAAAAAAAAAAAATCTCCCTGGACAAAGAATTTGTCTTATCTACCAACAATATTAACAGGTTGCACCCTTGAGTGAATGTAACTTATCATCAAACCACATTTTAGTTATGAGCCAGACTCTGACATTATCTTTTGTACTTCTGGGACACTCACACTCCCAATCTTACTAGTTACATTAATACTCATTATGACTGAATCATAATGCACAAAAAAGAGGGTAGTTGTCATTTTGCTAGCAAGTGTCAGTCTTCTGTTGAAAGTGAAAAAAATATATATATAATTTATATATCATTTTCCTCAAATGTGAGAAAAGTATGTTAAAGTATATTGGGTTAATCACAAGTTTAAATTTTCCTTATACTCAGTAATGTCTGAAATGATGTTTCCTTTCCACCACCAGCAGCTGGCAGTGCAGGCTAGGCAGTGAGATTGCATCAAACATTGTTTTGTGAGAAGAGCTGTAAATGGAGACCAGATCTGTAGCTGACCTTCATGCTGCGTTCTGTATGTGTAATTGGTTCTTCACTGTATAGTTGTGTGCACCCTTAATAAACCCTCAACCAAAACATTCACAAGGCCATGCTTGTAAAAGGAGGAAATGAGGAAAAGCCCCTCCCTACACACCTCTCAATGCCTGACATGGACAGTGGTCGATGTGGAGAGGAATTAGATGTACATCCACAAAACATATGTTTCCTTCAAAGCTAATGTCAGTGGCTCAAAGATTTTAAATGATTTTAGATCCTTTATTTTGTCTACAATGTTTATTTATTAACTTAGGTCCTTACTTGAAGAATTCACATTACAAATTTAAACCACATCTCCATGTATTTATTGGTGTTACCAGACATCAATATAACGTTCATAGAATTTGTAATAATATAGCCCAGTGATGATTGTAGGCCTACATGTGTGGGTTGGATCATAAAATGCAGTTAATAGATTTGCTAATCTATTAGAAATCTGTTCTACTTGTGCATGTACAACTCAATCTGAAGACTTTGTAGATTTGCCATGTCTGTGATCTGATTAGCCAGAGGGGGGCAGTCTTTTCCCATTTTTTTCTAAAGACTGCAGGGTGCATGGTGAATCATGAACTGTTTAGAGCTTTATGAAATCTAATTCAGATGTGCATTATTTTATCTCTGCTTTATAGATTACCAAAAAAATCCAGTCAACTCTTTTGCTCTTTAAGCAGTCTGTTTTTCCATTGCCATTTCCTTTGCCATTCTGTATTAATCATTCATTATATACTTTTTTGTCCTTTCTGTTAATAGAATTCATTGGAATTTGCACTCTTTGAGAAGTTAGGGAACACATGTCATATGTTACAAACAGCATTTTTTTCAGCTGCTTGCTGTTTTTTTCTCCTATGGGTCATTATCCTGGGCATCAGTCTATCCAGCCATTTCAGTTCTTTACATTCATTGCTTGCAGTCATTTGCCTGATGTTAGGCAATGCTTTTGAGATGCACAGTGAATGGAGTTCACCAGACACCAAATATTTGGGAATTTGTGTTGTAGCAGGGTGTTAAATCATTCTCCTTTTTTTGAAAAGAGATGTGCATTTGATTTGACTGAAGTCACTGGGGAAAAAAGCATTGAGGTTGCATGTTTGAAACGCAGTTCATAGAGGTTTTTCTGTACTCATCACCACTTGCTCTAACTCGTCCCCTTCACTTTGAGAGTCAAACCAATCTGATCACGTCGAGCCTCTACACACCTAATTTCATTTCAGTTGTGCACGGCTGGAAGCAAGACAAGGTCTGCTATCTGGCCTCATCTTGACAGACAATTGTATTTACTATTTTCTTTTTCACAATCCAATAAACGGGAGACCGTTATTGCATCAGATTAAATGAAAAACTGTTTAATGATTCCACTTTATAACTCTAGAGCGAATAATGCCTCCTTTAAGGGCTGACAGGAGATGATAAATGGGGCCTCATATAAAACATATTCCGAGTGAAGAATGGCTAGAGATGAATTGCATGCTGATACAAACCTCTGATAAGGAAAAAAACCTAAGAGCCACTAGAAGACTTAATAATGTGCTGTTCATTTTGAAGTGAATATTCCCAGTTAATAAAAGTGTGCAAATGAAAATATAAAATATATATTTCTTGCAGTATAATGTACCAGTTGTTTGAGTGAAAGCAACAGTTGTTGGACACTACCCCATGTACATTCACCATTGATGTATGACTGTGAGTGAAGACAGATGCATTCATGTGATTTAATGAGAAAGCAATTGCCACTGCACCATCAATCAATTGCTGATGTTTTCCTCTGTGCTTGTCACATTGTTGACTGTGCCAAAACTGTGGCCTCCATGTGGGGCTTAAGTATTGCTGAAGTATTTGTGTTTATTACATATGGTTATAAATAGGCTACTTTAGTTCTTTATATACAGATTCTTTTTAATTTACATGGCTAGAATTTTTTTCCTTGGGTCTGTGTTAACATTTAAAAACATTAAATGCAACACAGCACAAAAAATATAGCATAATGAGTTAAAAGCTTTTGTTTGTGAACTTTTCTTAAGTTGTAGGAGAACTAAAGCAAAATTGAATATGAAGCTGAGCCTAAAATGCATTGCTGAAAATTCCACACAGCCTCCTAGGCTTTCACCTTTTTTTTTCTTTTTTTGGGGGCCATATGCAACAATGAAGCTGTTGGCGCTGGATCACATCAGGTGGCTTCACTGCTGGAGAGCCATGTCTGCCATTTTGTTGTCAAGGGCAACCTACGTTCATCTCTAGGACAAGTGATAATCTACAAATTTGAATGATAAAAGTGGTTGACTAATGAGAAAATGCTAATGTGGGACCGTTTGATGAAGAAACAAGAGAGGAGGACCACTTTTTCTTTGATACCTGGGTGCCAGATGAGGATGGCAGTATTGTGAAGGGAAGCAAGCAGCTTGGTCTGTAGGGACATAGGAGACATGGAGGGCAAGTGTCCCTACCTGACATAATGGAGACCCTGCATAACCCTGAATAAGAGCAGATTAAAGGTAAAGAACCAGAGGTTGACAATGTTCTGTTTCTCATTGCTGGGAATGTCAGGTGGTGGCACTGTGGTTAAAAACCAATTAACAATAGTAATTGTGAGAGGTACAGTACTAACGTTCTGTATTTAGTCATAATTGACTAAAGGTTAGATGATCTTGATTGAACTATAGCCTGAATGTGCATGATAAATCATTTCCATGGTGTTTTAGCAGATTTAGTAGATTACATAGTTTTGTAAAGAATAGGCACAGACACCTGTAAATATACATAAGTTGATCCACTGTTTACTTTTTTATTATTATTTACAAATTTCTATAGAATGGACAATTTTGGTATGGATACATAATTAATTAAAAAGAAACTAATGTGTATTAGTATAATTCTTTGGTGTGTGCCCTATTCTGTGTGAAGAGCCAGCTTCACCACCCCCACCAGCAATCCTTGAGATGTCGTACATGATAATTGCCTGACACCTCAATTGTTGCATAGAACAAGAGTTGGGCCCTTCATGGCCACTCTGCTACATCCTAGCAACACGCAGCGGGCTCTTCTCTGGACACTTATAGTCCTCACCCAACACAAGCCTTACTCACCCCACCCAAAGCTCCCTATAAACAATCCCTCTCAGTGCTTGTAGAAGACCTCTGGTCAGTGCTTGAGGATCAAGGTCCTGAATAGGCCTTGCCCTGCCTATTGTCCATCGGCCCCTTTTTATGTACACAGCTTTCACTTTGTGTGTTTTCTTCACCTTAATTGCAGCTCCTTGGTCAGTCCTTATAGAGGTACATGTGGGACTGCTTTTAATTCCCAATCCTACCCAATACTGCAGAACGTTTGACCAATCTTGTCCGCTGTTTGCACCTGCCCACGATATATTCTAACAAACTTAAATGGTTTTCCCAAATTATAAGTAAATTTAGTCAATTAATCAATGGTAACCCAGGCCAGTATAAAGCATTCACTGCATGTATGAACAAAAATGTGCCACAGTGCACTCCCCTAGTTATCAACAAGGTTTTTCTTTGTACAAGATTCATATGTGATAGTCTGCATTAAAGTAAAAGCATTTTTTCTGGGTACTGTTGAATTATTGTTCTGATAAACAGTTCAAGTCAGTACATTCTACTGATAACCTCAGGTGATGAAATTACTCTTAACTGAGGTCTTCTATGGAAAGAATTAATCAATTTATGAATATATTGCAGCACCCTTGCCCTTTTTCATCCAAGGCATCTAAATACAGCCATATATGATTACTAGATTGCATTCTGAAGATTAACAAACATGAAAACTGACATTTACATCGTAAATGACAATAAAGGATGCGCCAAAAAACAGCACTGGAACTTTTTTGTGCTGAAACCACAGAATTCACTGAAATGTCTAGTATATTGTCTATGTGAGAGCATTGCTTGTGAAAGTGTGATAGAATCTCCCAAGCTTTTCCATTGCTTAGTGCAGTATTTTTTTCATGCAATATGTATGGTAACCAACATCACAATCACTTTCTTGAAAAGAACTTGAAAAAGAACTGCACCCTTTTAAAATGGGTTTGCTTTGATGGCTAGTGCTGAAAGGAATTGTACAGCACACTAGGGTCCTTAATGTGGACAATACTGCAGGGCTGGATGACAGTTTAGAAGCAGCTGCAGTGATTTTATATGCTGCTGTTTGACAATTCTGTGATTTTAAGATATTGAACCTTAAAGTTTTGGCCCCCATTAAGGTCAAAGCAGATTTTAGTCACATGGTGTATGCACATTGTGTTTATTTATTATATGATGTAATTTATTCCTCTCATCAGATAGAACCTTTTAATTCTACATTCTCAATCAGCTATATAAAATCACATGTCAAACGGTCATCTGGCTAAGAATCTGGCTATTATTAAGTCCTTTAGGTTAAGACAGTCAGAAAACTTTATTTGTCGCATGACCCACAGTTGAAATGTACTAGTTGCTGTTGTATTTAATTGGTGCATCATATATGACCCTTCCAGAGGGGAACACTTCCATTCATCTGTCCAAATGAGAAATCATGAATAAGAAGCCCTAAATTAGGGTTGTAGTTGTGTGCACCTCTCAAAACCTAACCCAGTGAGCATTGCCCGTCCTGAGACTCCTACCGTATATTTTACGTTATTTTCACCTTACCTTTTGTAATATTTGTCCTTTTTGACTAAAAGATGAAGAGTTCTACCTGCTCTGCTTACAGTCACCTAATTTAAGATTATCAAAACATGTTTCCTAAAATTTGGGGGTACATGACCTTTGTTCTGCTTTATTTTAACTTATTCTACATAAATTATGTATCAGTTTTACCATTAAGGATAATAAAAACAAACCTTCCATTCTAAAAGTAATTAGATGTCAGTTTCCAGCAGGAACCTCTTGGCATCACTGATTTTCTGTTGCTGTATTTTAAGCATATCATATATTAGCTATGTAAAGAAAAGAAAAAACATTACTGTGGATAAATAAACAAAAGTGGTTTTTTACAGATCTGGAATATAGCTGGGGGAGGCTAAGGGACCTTGGGCTGAAATTTGTGTTGGATGCAGATAAGACATATATGCTCACTGGGACAGGCCACTTTTTTAGTACAGCCTATCCCTGCAACCAGAGCATTCATGCAATTCAGGCAATCATGTGGCAACAACAAATTCATAAAATCAGCACAATGCATAGAAAATGCAGTGATAGTGACCATGGTTTTGTTGTTTGGGTCAAACTGACTGAATATTTCTGAAACTGCTGCTCACACACAACAAACAGTCATTAGTGTTTATACATACTGGAGTGAACAGTGTGAAAAGCAAAAAAACAAAACAAAAAAAATACAGTGAGCAGCAGATTCTGTAGGCGAAAAAGCCACATGACTGGTGAGCAGAAAAGCATCTCAGAATGACATGTCATGTCAAACCTTGAGGTAGAGAACCTTAATAGGCTAAAACTGGGTTCCACTCATTCCAGCCTGATCTGGAACTGGAATCCGAGGCCAGAGTGAGCACAGGATTACCAAAACTAGAGAGCTGAAAATTGGAAAAAAGACCATGCAATGTGCCTTATCACCTGCATTAGTCCAAGCACAACAGAGTTTGCTGCCACTTCCCACACTCTCTCTCTCTCTCTCTCTCTCTCTCTCCCCAGTTTTAATCTAGCACACTGTCTGCAGAACAGAGACAGCTCATGAATCATACAGACTTCCCAAACAGGAGAATGTTACTGTAAGTAATCACGTCCTAGAATTAAAACATCCTCTATAATTTTATTAGATGAAAAGGTGTGAATTGCAAGCAGTTCCTCACAAATCATTCAAACGCACAAAAATTAAACAGGTAGGAATCTGAAAAGGCTTTCAATTTGTTGTCACATGTCACTGGTAATATGAAATTAATATTGAGTTTCCTTTATCTGTTGGCGACATTCTGCCGCTTGCAATGTGTCTGGCTACGTTACTGCAGTTTATTGTATTGCACTGTTGAATGGGAAATAGCAAGGAAAAAAATGTCAAACATTTAGTTTAGAAAAGAAGTTCACTAGATCAGTGTATATTAAATAGACCAATATAAAAGTTTCATAATTACCCTTACTATATTACGGTGGACTGTCCTTCATAGAAAGCAAGCAGGTGAATGTGTACAGATACTATGACAGATTGTAACTGCACCATGAATGGGAAAGGCAACACAGTTTATCAACTTTTTAACTATCCAGAATTAATATATTACTAACAACGCCATTAACATCTAACCATTAATGGGAAGGAAAATGTGTTACCAATTTCTGGTTCTTCTCTCACACCTTTGTTTTCTCTGAACAAATGAATAAGTAACATTAAGATAAAATGAGCATTTAAGCTTGCATCAGTATACCTGGACACACTGGGGCATGCTGCAAAGCTGTAAAAATTTGATATAGCACTAAAGTGTTAACTGCTGATGCTGAATTAGCACTGCAGCTATTTAGCTAATGTTATCCGCAGAGGTTGCTGCTGTTAGCTTACACTAATAATAAATGCCTAGCCATGGGAACACTTATAACAGAGATCATAGATAGGGTATAGAATAATTATTATCTATATTTGCTGATTAGGGATACTGATGTGGATAACAGCTAGACAAATTCCTAGCATGAGCAAGCTAGCTAGCAGTTATTGGAAGTTATTCCAAAAGGAATTATTCTCTGTATAGGTGGTTTCATGAAAGTAAAATTTCATTCTCCATTATGGATGCTTTGCCCAGTAGCAGATCTTCTGTATGTGACCTATGCATTCCTAAATAATTGACAGGCTTATTGTTACTTATCAATATGATTAGCCTTGAGTGTTGGTCTCATTATTTTGAAGTTGGTCAATCATAACATACAGACTAAAAAACACTCGAATCTGCTTATATTGAGTGTAATTTTGGAAGATCCCTAACACTTAGTACCAGTCCCAAACCCGGATAAAAAATGGGAGGGTTGCATCAGTAATGGCATGTAGCATAAAACCTGTGCCGAATCAAATATGTGGACCAGATGATCCGCTGTGGCAACCTTGAACTGGGAGCAGCCGAAACAACAACAACATTTTGGAAGATCCCTGTAACAGTATATGAATATGAGAAACACAAAAAGCTAGAGGCAGCATAAACAGCTCCAGTGTGAGGTGTTTTTTCTGCAGCGGATAATATTCACTATCAGAACCTCCACAGAGTGTGAGCTGTTTTTCAAACAAAGCAGTTGTGTAAGTGTTTTAATGTCAAGTACGATTTCCAGCTATAAGTGCAGCAAAACAGTTTTCTTGACTATTGACACTATACAAGCAAGTGGGACATGTTGGGAGGGGGAACCAGTCACAGTGTATACAGTAGTGTTTAAAGTAAATGCTACATTATGTGTGAAGGACCATATCCTCTCTTTTTATCATTTCAACAATGACTTTCTAAGTACCTGCCAAACCACTGTTTAGTAAGAGAACATATAATTATCTTTTGTTTACTTTAATAAGAAGACCTACAAGTGCCTGCACATTAAGCATATGCACACACTCATGCACTAGAAATAAACCTAAAACCAGCAAGAATTATATTATCCCATTCATGAGCTGTAATTAAAACATTAGTAATTAATTGCCCTTAACTAACCCAAATGCTATGCAAATGTGGGTGACTCAGAGAGATGCGCAACAAAAGACTTTTTTCCCCTCCTGCTTGCCAGCAATTTAAGGTTCACCTCTGAAAATGTTGTGTAGAATGTGATGTGATGGTGCTGTTTCATTTCAAGAGGTACTTATCTCAAAGTCAACATCTTACTTCTGTTTTCCCTGATGCCATGCTTTGCCACCTTTATTAGATGGTAGCCTGGCAACCACAAGAGTGTGGCTTTAGCAAATGGCTGAATTTGGGATGTGACTGACCTAACGTAGCCCAGCAGCCCTGACCTCCACAGCCATTTTGGTTTGCTTTTCTCTTCATGCCCTGGAAGGTGTCAGTGATAAACATTACCTTTTTTCGGCAGGTGTGACCATATGGAGAGGCCCATCGCACCAAGGGGGTCACAAACCCATGCTATTACCCCCATTTATTCCAATAATGGCCCATTACATGTCACCCATTGAAAATGTGTCTATTTGTGGTCTGAGAGAAATAAAGGCAATAATTAGCTGTGAGACGTGGCGCTGCATACAGTACTTTTACTGTACTTTGGCTGAGCAGTGTGCCCTACACTCAGTGAGCCTTCAACCACTAGATGGCAGCAAAGGCAAGAGCCAGACAGGAGGCCAAGCAAATGTCTTTCTGGTGTTGTAGGTCTCACTTTGTACTGCAGGGTTCACTTTGCTTCTCCATAGGAGAACACTGAGAAAATGGGCTTACACAAAGCAGACATGCACAAGATTGTTTACTTTTTACATACGCACTTCTGTGAGGAAGAACCCTTAAATTTATGATCTAAGATTATGTTATCTAATTAGGCTGCAAGCTCAAAATACATAACATAAACAGAGCTGATGTCCTAAAATGTGTTGACTTATAATGCAACTAATTCTTGTTTATTTGTGAATTTTCTGACGTGTTTTCAACGTAGGCCAGCTTCCTTCTACAGCTTTCAACGTCATTAAGTCTGTTTAGGTCACTGAATTAATGAGTAAACTCCAACATCTGGTTTTCAATGCTAGAACGGCATGTTTCCTGACCTGTTCTCACTTTCTGAATTATTATCAAACCTATATGATTTTGCACATACTTAATATTGCACATATATAAAATATAATATCACATTTTTATGGTATAATTACATGATGCACCTCATAGTGTATATAATATGTGTACTTTGTAAATACTACATTGTGCTGTTGTATAGTGTCATTAAGCTGATAGGTATATAAATGCCCAGAAGCTTTTATTTTTATTGAAATGATTTTTTTTTTTTATCATTTTATTAATTAAATCAAAGTGTGCTTTGCTACATGTCAAATGGCATATTCAGATAGGATTTTTTGCCTTCATTGTGGAGACATGTTTATTTGAATTGGGGAAAAAAAAAGAGAGAGAGATGGCCAATTAAGGTTGGTTGAAGATGAGTTCTTCATAGGTCCTTTACATTTTATTCTTCAATTGATATCACCTTATAAAAGCACCCTTTCAGTATTGAAGAATGGACAGCAAATTTGATTCCCTTCACAGATGGACTTCAATCTATCATCACAAATTGTCATCTTGACCGCTTTAGATGAAAGTTTTCCCCTCTCCACAAAACGTGCTAATTGCCATCATAGGTCCAATATAAAGAGTATATCTACTGCACAATTATCTTGAAATTTGTCTGCCCATCTGTAGAAGACACATTGAATTTCTTGCTCTTCTTCTCAGCTTTTATTTTCGATGTGTTAATTAAGAGGCTTCAGAAAAAGCAGATGGGTAATGTGCGTCTTTCTGGGGTGATGTCTAGTTCAAGGTGAGTGTTACAACCATTTCAAAATTGTGGTCTCGTCTCTTTGTATGGCCGGCCTACCTGGAGTAGAACACTAGCTCAACCTCAATTTAAAAGCCAGTACACTCTGGCTGTCTAACAAGCAGACCCGACTGAGGCATATATGCACACAGAATCCACAGGCAGAATATTATTTTCACATCCTCATGAATCATAATATTTTTAAAGTCATGATATCAGTTACATAAGACATGCGGGGATGATTTTTCTTCTCTTGTGTGCATGAAATTCACAATGAAATTCTGAATATGTTTTGATAAGTAGACGATCACTAATGGAAAGTTATTATAATATAAATCAGTTGTCTAGTCATTCCTCATTCAACAAAATTATGCAGAGCTAATGTTCATTATCAGGCATGGATTATTGGAGAAAATTAGCAGCATCTCAATCAGCGAAAGCTTCTATGATCTCTTTAAACTGGTGTGATTCTTTGCTCATCTTAGATAATGATCTCTAAAAATGAAATTTTAAAAGGAAGTTTGGATTATCTTGTTGCAAGTCTAAATACTCTCCAGGCATTTTATTCTTTGTTAGAATGGACTTTGAAACAAGACTGATATATTCAAGTACATCAGACATGGAAATGAGTGAAATGGAATGAAAGCTCCTTTTGAAATGTGAAGTAAGCCCTTGTTATGCTTTGATGGTGTGAAGGATGGCTACTTAATATCTTCTTATTGTGCCACTATTGCAGTGATATAGCAAAAATATTTTTTTTTTATCTGAAATACAATTCTTTTGCTTTTTTTTAGAGGCTGTATCATATAGAAATATAACTTCCATGGCTATCTTTGGACAGCCTGCTTATTTGGACCATGAGGACACTGATATCATATTGCAAATGTAGCTGCTCACATCCTGAAGGATTGCAGAAGGGGAGTGAAGGGCAGATTGTCCAAACTCTTCGTTGTTTAATGGGAGCAGAAAAGATGTTAATTGCCACCAAGGCCAAGGCTGGTGTGATTTATCATGTGAAATGGCAATGTGATGTGACATGATGGTGACTCCAGGAGGTCTGACTTGAAGGTATAACAGCCTTTACCACATTTACCACAAGCATACATGCAGAGGAACTATTAGAATACACCCAAGCAAGTATTACTGTACTTGTAAGTTTGCAAAAATTGTCTTTTTCTTTTCTGTCATTATCCTTCAGGTCTGTCATATGATTGGTTTCACGATTGGCTGGCAGAGTCCAGCATTCGGGCAAGAGAGAATGCAATCTTCAGAAATGGTATGTACAGCCTAGCCCTGCCACCACAAAAGAAATGAAAAATGTCTAAAAGAAGCCATTAGAAGAGAACCTGCTGTAATCAGCATTCATCACTGTTAATTGTTCAATTTGGAGTTGCAGCACAATGATATAGTGATAAACAAATTTCATGTGTAAACCTGTCAGTCAGTTGTTTATTGGATATTTGGCTGATTTGAACCTTCTTGACTTCACTTGTTCTGTCTGTAGTTTGTGTGATGCGCATGAGCTAAGTGCTGTTTAGTTTTGATTTCTACCCGACTGTGCATCAAAATTGAGCTTCTTAGGAATAATTGCAGGACACCTAATCAGTGGCTAAGACTTCCACACGTTCATATTGATTCCCCTCAGCCCCCCACCCTCCTCTGGTTTAAATCACAAATAATCTGCACAAATGTGCAATCATGGAAAATTTCAAGTGTTTGTCGCAATTGTTTTTTTTAAATGAACCATTGTTCATTTCTGTGAAGTTTTGGTGCCATTGTCATGGTATAAAATCAGTTTCTAATCTACCCTTCTTTAATACCACACTGAAAAAATGACATCTTGCTTAAAAATAAAGTCTTCCACATTGCATTGCTTTGTAATGTTGCCCTGGTCAAGAACACTGTTTTTAGTCATTAATTTATCATTATATTGGCTTTCAGTTGATTAATTGTATGTATCTATGGTTGTGGCTGTTTTGGGCTTCATGGAATTATGAATTATGTTTCAGTTTTGTTCATTGTGAATAGCAAAAATTCTTTCTAAAACATACTTTTAGCCTACCCCAATGAAAAAGACTTTTTTATGGGATTAAATGTGACTGGAGATTTTATTAACCCTCTGTTGTATGTATAGAATGAAAAGGTTTATGGTAACAAATGCATGAGTACACAGCTGGTAGCAGTAAGTCTGGTCTGCACTGATGCTAAATATAAATAATATAAATACAAAATTTTAGGATATTGTCAAGCACTTAATGTTAGCAGCCATCACCTGATTAGCCTACTGGCATCAGAAAGGTGCAGAGCCTTCTTTGGGTTTGGTCTCACCGACATTATGATGGCTCTTCCAGCATCAAGCTGAATTTTAAATTCACCGCTTTTGTCTGGTTCACAAGGTTCATCAAGTCTTTCTTTTTCAATCTTTGTCCAATGTTCTGCAAATTCCTTATTCATGTGACCTGGCATCTTGAGGCACCATTTAATCAGAGATGTCCTTAAATGTGTTTCAGTCAGAAGTGTAAAACGGTTCCTTTTAAGTCGATAACAGTGGTCATCATGCTAAGCAAAAAGTAAGGTGTGAACAAGTCCCAAGATCAGGAATCTTTCTCACACTAAAATGCACAAGGCCACCCGGGTGTTAATTGAACATTTTTCCTCAGAGTGCTCCCTTGGATGA
Organism: Hemibagrus wyckioides; assembly: GCF_019097595.1. Taxonomy (NCBI): domain Eukaryota; kingdom Metazoa; phylum Chordata; class Actinopteri; order Siluriformes; family Bagridae; genus Hemibagrus; species Hemibagrus wyckioides. The sequence continues at coordinate 15,825,235 of NC_080718.1, forward strand.
GAATGCACAAAGCTCTCAGTTACGTTTGTGGAGAAGCATTCCTTCCTCATGAGTGTCTTCCTTTGAGTGGCTGATATATCGAAACTTGAACTGATAGATTAAAGAATGGCATGCCATTGGTGTCTTTATGTGCTCTGTGTGCTTGTCCAGCTCATCTGAAGTGTCTCAGTCATCAGGCTTTGGGCAGGGATGAGTTCTAATAGCTTGACCACAAGGGTCTATCTTCCCCATCGTCTTTCTGAAGGTCTTTTAGTTGGCCCTCTGAGTAGATTTAATGGAACTCCCACGGCACAAGAGGATTCACATGCTAGGGTGAGTGGAAAGGATTTTTGTACTGACTAGGACCTGCATGAATACATTGCAGGTCTTACCCGCTACTTTAGGTTAATGTGGAGTTTGAATGCTGTAATGAGGCCGTTTTATTTATTTGTATTCTGCAGTACTCTTAAGAGGAGAGATAGTGCTGGACTAATCTTTCATCAGTAAAGTGGAGACCTACAAAACCTATCAGTAATGTATTCTTCATTGACTGCTTCTTGCTTCTGCATTACTTGGCAACACGATCATTATAATAGGAGAATTCCAGGCTGCACACAGTAAAATTGCCCATTCAAACTGCCCCCCTCAGTTAGCGAAGAAGAGAGATTAGCTCTCCATGGCTCTAATATCTCTCTCTCTCTCTCTCTCTCTCACACACACACACACACACACACACAAATTAATAAATATAGGGTATGTCGGTGTTAAAGAAGAGCCTTATCGTACAAGGTCTTTCCAACAGGCAGAATAAAAATTTTTAGAGTAATAATGAATAATTATCGCTCTCGTTAAGTGAGCTCATCTATGTTATGAGGCGTCCATTCTCCAGTTCAGATTACTTCCCTTAAAGGTGACGTATTTTATATACAAATGTGTATATCCTATTTGTAAGGCAGTAATATCTTTACTACACGTACAATCCTTGGACATGCACAGTTATTTTTATTCAAAAATAAAAACACCCAAGGAACTCGTTTTCATTTTCAGTGAATTGCCCAGTAGGATGGCAGTAGGACGGAGGCCTAATATCCACACGCTCTATTGATACTTACCTGGTTTACATTATTATAAATACAGCACGTCTGTTTAACAAAAATAAGGGACATCCGATCGATTCCTGTATAAGAAGGTTAAATTGGAGACATTGCACGCCAAACCTTTAAAATGTTGTACACGTTATTTTAGGCTACTGTGTATAATTCTGTAGTCATTTTATATTACATTTATATTACTATATCAATTCGTTTGCAAACATTGCTTTTATCTGGCGGTTTAAACGCGCATCAGTGTAAAGCTTTACGCACGCTTTAGATCTCTTCCAGTTGAGCGTACAACTACTTTGACCTCGGATGTCAACACTTGCCTCATGGTATCTTAAGTAAACTGTTTTCTTCCAAAATAACATGCCACATCTGCCCTTTTGACTGTATAAGCCCTTGGTAACCAAACGATTTTTAAACAACATATCAGCCATATGAGCAAATGTAAATATGCATCTTATGTAAGATAATCAGTTCTAACAGGATTAATCCATAGAGTGTGGAATCATTTTCTTGTATTCTGCTACAGGTTACATGAAGAAGTCCAGAAACTTCTTTAGAAACGACAGATTAGGCGATTTTGTGCCGCACGCGCAGCTAAAAGCCCGGACAGGAGGCGGCCGTGTTTGCTCTCATGACCAATTTATTGTCGATGAACATATGGCCAATATTTTGCCTCACGTCATTGCGGGGGAAAACAAACATGGTGCAGTGTTAGTGTGGCAGCTACAGCAGAGCCACTTGGCCAGCTATGCAAACGCACTTGGACAATAAGAGGAGAGCAGCACTTGCTGGTCGGGTATAAAAAGCACATCAGGCTTATCGAGGCGTGTGCACTCCTGACTTCCATTTGGAGATATTTCATTAACGGCATAGTGTCTTAACTCTGGATACACCACTCTTCCGTAAGCCGCCAGGTGAGCACTTTTACCTTTATCACTCAACCTCTTCACGAGATGATTCTCTCTCTCTCTCTCTCTCTCTCTCCCTCTCTCTGTGGGGTGTATGTGTGCGCGCGCGCGTCGTCTTATGATCATCTCTTACTCCGACTACGATGATAGTATGATTGAAAGGTTATTAGGTGTGATAGATCGCATATTGCAAATTTAAGTCTGTTGAAAACGTATAAAGTTCCTCAGTGGATTATCTTCACCAACATGTCAAATTGTTCCCTTTTATACAGGGTTCCAATTAAATCTTTTTACGAATTATCCAGTGATCCCTTAAACCGAGTCGTTTTCTTTAGTGTATGTAAGTTAAAAATAAACTGACCATGCAGGGCCAAAATAATATGTGTTATTATTATTATTAGTAGTAGTAGTAGTAGTAGTAGTAGTATTAGTAGTAGTAGTAGTATTTGTTGATTTCTTGTAGTGATAGTTGTTAAAGAAGGACAACTTTATTCAGGACAATGCTCAGTTCTGTCAGTAGAGTTCGCTGGAGTATCAGAGATGAGAGAACCGGGCCACAGTGAAAACACTGCTGTCCGTCTCACTCTCTCAGTGAGAAAGAAGTGTCTGATGCTTCCCATGCAAAAGTCTATCTGCTTTTTCTACTTGGCTGGATTCTAACTAAGAAACTCAGGATGAATCCAAGTATGTTAGAAATCCCCACGTACACGAAGTAACCATGGCTTTTTAAAAGAAATTCAGTAATTAATTTCAAACAAACTCGAAGGCATTCCCTTCAGGCATTAGGATATTGAAAACATGAGTGATTAAAATGATAATCCTTAAACCAATTTGTTTCGGGTGCGACGATAAAGGTGCCGAAGAGGAAATTTATCGCCAGAAAATTCACCGTTACAAATAAACTAGTAGTTTAACAAATAATAGGCATCTCCCTGGGCTACGGGCACTGAGCTAATCTCTTTGCGACACGTTTAATCAGTAGACGGTTTCAGACGAATAAAAGCACAACGTCTGTAGCCAAAAGGTGCCTGGATTTTCTGAATCAAACAGCAGTAAAATGCTTGACGCTACGGGGCGTTTTCTTGGGGCGATTGCTTAAATCCACACTCCACCGGGCTTAGAGCAGCATTCGGCACTTCATGGCCTTTTAATCAGAGGGAAGGCACACGCAATCGCCCTTGTCAGTTTACACATTTGTCATGAGCACCTAAAGGGAAACGAGGTTATATTATCAAAGCCTAAATACTCGCCTGAGGCTTGGAAACGCACTGAAATTCAGCGATTAAAGCAAGAAAAATGATCAACCTCATTATAGGCTTCACACTTCCCTCCGGCGTCCTGACTGCATGCAGCCTGAGATTTACTTTTTAATCTAATAGGCTATATGAAGGTCTTTTCCTGCCTCACAATGGTGTTCTCAAATTTTGGGCAGAGTCGATTTGAGTTATCTACTAATTCTTGTGACATTTTTGTTGTTGCGAGAAATTAATTAGTGAGCAACCTTCGCTTTTATGCTGTTTGTTTTCATTGTGCCGCACTTTATTCACGCTGATGCAGAAACATTTCCACCAATATGCCTATAGGTATTCCCTGCAAAATGAATATTAGCAGTGCTTATTATTTATTTATTTATGCATCCACACGAAAAGCATTGAATTTAGGAAATCTACCTGATTTAGACGACAAGAGTTCAATACAAAGACCAGTTTTTACTTGACAAAAATTAAAACCTTGAGTTGCACTGTTAAAAAATTGTGAATGGCTAAAGCGTGCTTTGTATTTAAATTGCACTTATTATTAAACAGATCATGTGCGTTCTTACTGAACTCGGTCCCATTATCATTTTTGGTTTAGTTTTGGCCATGAAAATGTACTGTTGGAATAGTTTCCAGTTTGGCGCCAATAGATTAAGAACATTTGTTTGCATTATGGTTACAAGAGATTGATGCCATTTGGACTGATCTCTCTCTCTCTCCACACACACACACACACACACGCACACACACACACACACAAGCACGCACGCACTAGGAAACGTTGATCAAATATTTTCAATTTTGTAATTTTTATTAACCCTTTTGTTAACATGTATTATTATTATTATTATTATTATTATTATTATTATTATTACTGCTAATAGTTAGTATTCCTACTAATACTGCAGCTACTATTGCTACTACTACTACTACTACTGTGTGTGTGTGTGTGTGTGTAAGAGAACAATAGACAAGAAATAGAAAAAAGGCGTATGTATACACACACGCTTTTTTCTGTTTCTTGTCTATTGTTCTCTTATATTTGGTTGGAGAACAGCAGAGCCGTGTATAGAGAGCAGTGGCGATGTAAACATTGTTGAAAGCACTCATCAGGATTTACACGAGTCGAGCAAATCAGCTAAATTGCGGCATGCTTTGCGGGAGTGTGTTCCCAGAGCTATACCTGTAAATGTAAACAGGTAAACACGAGGCATGGCTCTTGAAGTGAAGTATGGCCACTTAGCCTGTGCACATTTACTTCTACTTGCCGAACTCCTCCTCGCTTGAGTTGTTCAAATAAGTGAGTGGCCGCACCCCGCGCACGAGCGCTGCTTCCGTCATCCGTTAGAGCGCGCAGTGTACGTGACGCAAGACTGATTTTAGGCTACCGAAATAATCCGCTGTTAAAGTCATAAATGCATCTTACCGTTTGCATACGTTTCATACCGAGCAAATTGAATGAAATCATAAAATTATTTAACAATAATATATATAATAATAATTATAAGATAATTTACTGAACTAAAAACGGCGGCGTTCTGTAGGTGTTTGATTCTGTGAGATTATTGTGAACTAGGTTATTTTCGAGGGATGAGCTTCTTTTCATACTAAGCACGGTTCGTGTGTATGCCTGTGTGGCTTTATTCCAGCGACAGTGCTCAGAGTGACCTTGCGAAAGCGCTTAGTGTTCGACTTTGCTCCAGGCCCGGCCAGTTCAATGCTGCTATTGTCCTGCATATGTCGCTGCATGATTAATTTCACGCAAAACTCTGGTGAAGCATTTACATTTCAGGTAACTGATTACAGGACCAACAGAATATACTAGAAAAAAGTATGCATGTTGGACAGTGTACCGGGAGATTTCAAATTTCAAACATTTAAAACTATTTATTTATTTATTTATTTATTTATTTATTTATTTATTTATATGTCTAAATTAAAGACCTAATCTGAATTAAGAAATTGTTATTATTATTATTATTATTATTATTTTAATAATAATAATAATAATAATAATAATGTAATGTAATCAATCGTGCTTTAATAGAACTGTGTGTGTGTGTGCAGAGAGAAAGGCAGAGAGAGAAAGAGGGAAAAATTAAGGACTTTCTTTAATATCGCGAAGGGGCTCAGAAATGAATGAAGAGATAGTTCACTGAATGCAGTTGAATGCCATGACAACTAGGAACAACCTCAGATTTATTCCAAACAGTTAGAATGTATTGTACACGGGCGTCAATCATCTATTATTTTGGCCCTTAAATAAATGCAAAAACTGCGGCCGGACAAAGGCTTCCAACAGGAGCCGGACATTTGTCTACATTTCCTCCATTGTCTGCAGCTTAGCAATCGGTTTGTATTTGTGTTTGCCCGGGTTCGACCACCCAGGATGAGCAGAGAACTGGCTCAAAACGTGCAACATTGTCACCCACATCACATACGAGATAGGAGGCACACAAGCAAAAAGAAAAGAGAGACGGGAGGGGTAAAGAACGAGAGGAAAAGACACTGATCAACAATAATGCTTTGCTTTTCTGTAAGCTAGGGCAACGAAAAGGACCAGTAAGAGTGAAGCCTATTAAAGCGGAGAAAAAAGAGGAATAATTTGCCTGTTCTGTATTTGGGTTAAGCAGAATGCAAAGAGAAAAAGAAAAAGAAAAAAAACGTGATGTTTCAACATGAGATATGGCTTTTGATCGCTGCTGAAAGACTTTAGATAGTAAAGAGTATTTGATAAGAATTCGGAGTCGTTTTATTGAGAGAATAACTCCCTAATGATTGCGTTATCATCGTGCCACGGTAATCAATCACTGTCAACAGCAATATAATAATAATAACAATAATAATAATAATAATGTAATAATAACAATAATAATAATAATAATAATAATAATAATAATAATAATAATAATAATGTATTTCTAAGTGTTTCTGTTGCAATGGTATTTGATGACTCAATCATGTCCAGTGAAAGCTCTTCATCTTAATCCTCAACTAAAATATTGACCTAGAAGTTTTACATAAATTATCCTTTTTGCCAGCTGAGGCGATCTCAAATAGTTGAGTGTTGAAATAAACGCCAATATACGTGCAGTAAAATAAACCTTCAATTCCGATTTATTATATAGGAATATATATATATATATATATATATAAACTTTTTTTCACGGTTGTTTTGCTAAAGCGAGCTTTCAAGTTGCTCTGCGCCGTGTATAAAGCTACTTGGAGGTCCTTTGTATGTAAATAGGGTGTAAAAAGGCCCTCCCCATCTTTGTAATTAATTGACACGTTATACCACTCATCATGTTGTGAAGCACCAATGGTATAGGCTCGGATCTCCCCAAAACCCACAATTTCACATCGGCAAACACTGTCTTCATCCACTTGACTCCCAAGACCCGCCCACACGTGGCCAACCTTTTGCGTTTTTAATGCTTTTTCACTGCAGGTTCATGTGTTGAGACCAACCTTATATGGACTGATCAGTCCGGTAATGGCTTATTTCCCCCTAACACCCAGCCGTAGCGCGAGATCCATGAAGCAGCGGTAGCTCTTCACTCTTTGTGGCGCTCTTCCTGGACTTACAGAACTGATTCCTCCGCTACTTTTTTCAGGCAATGCTTATCGACCGAGCCCCATGAGTCGCCTTCACTGTGCTTCGTGCTGATTCTCTGCATTGATTCTCTGCGTTCACCAAACCTCGCTTGTGCATTTGTGATTCTTTCCCTTTAAACAGCGGATTGCCAAAGTGGTGCAGCAACTTTCCGGCATTAACTGCATCCGCCGTCCCAGAACATGTCGTTGACCAACACAAAGACGGGTTTTTCGGTGAAGGACATTTTGGACCTCCCTGACACAAACGATGAGGAAGGATCTATCACTGGCACTGAGGAGGATACGGAGGGCTCGGAGTCGACTAAAACACCTGGAGTGCTAGTGCAAAGCCCGATAGAGAATGTCCAAAACCTGCCTTTAAAGAACCCTTTTTACGATAATACTGACAATCCATACACCAGGTGGCTTGCAACTACCGACACCATTCAATACTCGTGTAAGTACCGCTGAAGAATTCCAACTTTATTTCCTGTACCAGTTTTAAAAGTCATTTTTTCACCCAGGCCATATTTAATGAACGTTTTAATTTGTATAACATGTGTATATCATATTTTTCGTCAAACTCTTACAGCATGAGTTATTTTGCCTGCACATTTTTGATGTTGCACTTGTCTTACGGCATCACGGTACTGTTGAATGTACTGCGAACTCAGAGCCAATTTTTCTGTAAAATGGCATGGTGAATAAAAAAGCAGATTTCTTTGGAACAATTGCCATGTATCTGTTTGCATTTTGTTAATAAACAAGTGTTGCGTATAAAGTCTTGCATAATGAATCAGACCATATAGTCAGAGACTAATTTTGATTTTAGCAATAGAATTCCTCTAAAGGGGAGGGGGTTGAATTAAATCGTCACTGTATATATTTATTTGCTTCTGAAATGTTGAGCAATGGAATTTTTTCTCGTTTTGTGATTAAGTTCCATAACATATAAATACATATAAAAATGATTATATTGACTTTTTATTTTTCTATGCAGTGCACGGTCTGTCTGCAACCTCTCAGGACTCGTCCGCTAAATCTCCCGAGCCGTCGGCAGATGAGTCACCCGACAACGACAAGGAAACTTCGAGCAGCGGCAGCGACTCCGGTAAGAAGCGCAAGCGGCGAGTGCTGTTCTCCAAAGCGCAGACGTACGAGCTGGAACGTCGATTCCGACAGCAGCGCTACCTCTCAGCCCCCGAGCGGGAGCACCTGGCCAGCCTGATCCGTCTCACGCCCACTCAAGTGAAGATCTGGTTTCAGAACCATCGATACAAGATGAAGCGAGCCCGTGCGGAGAAAGGTATGGAAGTGAGCCACCTTCCTTCCCCGCGGCGTGTGGCCGTGCCTGTGTTAGTCAGGGACGGCAAACCATGCCACGCGCTTAAAACTCAGGACTTGGCGTCCACGTTTCAGGCGGGCATCCCGTTCTCTGCCTACAGCGCTCAGTCTCTGCAACACATGCAGTATAATGCGCATTACAGCGCCGCCGCCACGCCGCACTTCCCCACGGCGCACTTGGTGCAAACGCAACAATGGACCTGGTGAAGCCGTAGTGACTTTTTTTTTGCTAGGGCTGCGTTTCAAAGACCTCGTTAGAGAGTTTTTTTTATTTTCCAACGAAAATAAAGAAAAGACTGGTTTTCGCAGCTCGACCCATTCTCGCCGTTTCATTTTCGGGGCTGATGTGTGCGCCGTGTTTACATTTGTTTTCGTTCAGAAAACCGGGTCCAGCCCTTTCTCCCAGATCCGAGAATGTTGAAGCTCTTGTGAAATTTTGTAAAATATTATTGTGTGTTGTAGAAATGTTTTCCTTTTGTCCCTCGTGTTATAAGCACGTACAAGACCACTTTATAATTATAGAAAATTTTATTTCTAGCTTTTACGATGGACCGAATATATTTATGGCCATGAATAAAACATTGGCAACTTTTAGCTTATTTTTATTTGGTTTCTTTTCTTTGTAAATATCTGTGGTAAGTGTATGCAATGCAGATATATTTGGGCGCTCACTTAGTTATGAAGACATAGATTATATTCCCTGGAAGATAGGGAAAATGGAACAACAGTTATCGATAAATATCTCTATAAAATGTTGACAGCCGTTGCAAAGAGCGTTGATGAAAAATAGGCTACCCCATTTTTTATAAGACTTTTAATAAAATCCTGTGTTTCAGAAAAAAATTCGCTTTGGATTACGTTTGGTTTTTGACGGAAGCACGGACTGGATACATTGATATTATTTTAGTTTTATCGTGATTTTTGTAGAGTGACTGCTTCACGAACCAAAAGAAAAAAAGATCGTACTTGGCTTTTTATGGAATGTTTTCATGATTTTATAGAAAGGCTACTTTCCAGCAAAGACGCATGGGTATGTATAAATTTGTTCCGCTCTGCTTTCAGAAAGGGCATTAATTGCCTCCATTTTCTGAATTTATATGTATGGTCACTTCAGCAAAAAAAGAAGGCTAAAGTCACTTGTGACATGGGGTAAAAATCCACTTACTTAATATAAGAGGGCTTCAGCCGTTAAGCAGCTTTTCATCCGCTAGCTCTCTTCTGTTCTGTGCGGTACTCCAAAACTCGAGCGCTAAAAATAGCACTTTTACAAGAAAAATATATCATGCTTGAGTTACTTTCTTCTGTTATTCTGCTTTCGCTTTTAAAGCTTTATACTGAGGCAATGAAATCGCTTTAGGTACTTTAGTGTGCATTGTGCTAATTACGTACTAAGTACTACTGCATGTTTGATATGCACTGATATGCCCAATATTAAATTCATATGAGTACATAAGATATATCTTTGTGACTGTTTTCAACACAGAAAGAATAAAAATTGTTTAGATTAGATTTTAGATAACCTCAGAGAGCGTGTATAAATATTGTATAGAAAAGAAAGAAAGAAAGAAAGAAAGAAAGAAAGAAAGAAAGAAAGAAAGAAAGGAAGGAAGAAAGAAATACTTTTTCTCCGCACGAAGGATTATTGTCTAGTTAAAACGATTCACAGACAGATCCACTGTCTGAAGTAGGTACAATATCCAATAGAAAAATCTTTCTTGGCTTGTTTTCCCCGCAAATGACAACAGATGTTAGAGCGACCTCACTATCATTAAACAAACTAGTGGATTGACACACGGTGCTAATTATTTACAGAGGTCCGTGTCATGAGTCCAGGGCATTTTCCCCTAACGAAGGGATTCTGAGAGCACCATGTTTTATTGCGCGCTAAATCGCCAGACTTGTTGATATATCATGCGTTATATCTGAATTAATCCTTAACTTTACTAATAATCGAGTGATATTTTTAATGTGTTTTTTTTTTTAAGAAAATGTCCTACACGCAATTCTATGAAAACGGTTTGCTTTTTGCCTAAATTACAGAATACGGTTTATAAATTATTCAAACTTAAACAAATTCAAAAAAATATATTCGGATTGTATTTGTTAGGTTTGCTCATTTTACCTAGCGAAATTCATGGACAAAATCTATGAACTAAATTAAAGTCTGCTTTATTTTAAGTCTGCATATATATATATATATATATATATATATATATATATATATATATATATATATATATATATATATTACAACTTTTTATATAGTAAGTTGGTATTGTCTATTACATTCAAATATTGTCCCAAAATGGTTCATTAGTGCGTAGAATATTGTTAGAGTGCTGATCTAATAGTCGTCAGAGTGTGCCAAAGTGACAGAGCAGTCTATCGTTACACAATATACTGTACACGACAGGAAAAAGAGCACAAAGGCATGGGGTCGGTTGTTGTGGATGTTAGAGGCGTGCATTTTAACAGGGGGAGTGTATTCTTTGTTAGAGAGAGAGAGAGAGAGAGAGAGAGAGAGAGAGAGAAAGAGTGTGTGTGTGTGTGTGTCGGAGTTTCTTGGTACTATTCAGTCCCTTTATGTCGGGCAGTGCATCCCGAATCAGGGAGATACATCCTTGTTTCTTTTTTTGTGAGCCTGTCTGTTGGTGCCATTGTGGTCCTTGTTGTACACGTTCTCTTCCATATGGACAGCTGGGCCCACGAGAAGAGAAAGGGATCCTTCACAAAACCCAAATTGTGTCCGGCTTTCAAACACAGCATTGTTGTCTCTCAAAGAAAAACGAATTAAAAATTCGTGCTATATCTATTCGGGAAAGAGGCAAAGCCATTCACAGATAACAGGGAGTCCTTCTTCCTTGATTTAGCACTGCTAACAACAGTTCTCTCATTCCCTTTAGCCTCTCCGGAATCATCTCTTCGGCCTTGTGAAAGAGGACGATTATTGTCTGTCCTGCGAAGTCTTGGGTGATACTCCTGCAAAACTATTTAAGACACCAAACTTAATCCGTTTTTATGCTCTGCCTTTAGCCTCGCAATGTCACTGGTGTTTTCTGAACTTTATGCCACTATGGAAAGATTTTTTGTGTGCATGTGGACGAGATGTATTAAAATATTATGCCTAATTTTACATCTTAATAATTAAGCCCATGGCAGAGAAATATTTTCAAAAGCACAGAAACAAATTTGAGATAAAAAAAATTGAGCTACATAAAAATGTACTTTGCCAACAGCTAATAACTTGTGGTATTTACACGTTGAGATTGCACTAAAATTTATTTTTTAATAATATTTTATGTATTTTTAAATTGTTGTCACAAGGGAAGGTACCCACCAAAAATGTATATTAAAAGATCATGATGCATTTATTTATTTTTAGTTTAATTTAAAAAAAAAAAAAAAAAAAAAGTTTTATTTAACCCTGTTGAAAATATTCGACAAAACATTTTTTTTTCTCTGGTTATAAAAAGATGAAAGAATGATTTATGTCAAACCAATATTAACCCTAAGTATCCATCATGCAGCGCACATCCACTGTGATAGAAAAATAATCCAGCTCCGTGTCATCGCTTTAGAAACACTGCATTTATCTGAAATTGGTTTCAGTTACAGGTTCTCCGAGAAACTTTGTAACCAAAAAAAAGAGAGAGAGAGATAGACAAACAATCGACAATATGACTGCGCTCTTCCTAACCCATGGATAATGCTATTTCATGCCTCAGAAATGGATTTCTTCAGGAAATGAGTTCATTGGATCTTGGTAATCGCGAGCGTTTGAACGGCAAACATAAATCATTTTTTATCGCGCACATCTCCAAATAACGAGCGTTCTCAGTGCCATAATAAGAGGGACTTTTATTTAAAGGAAGTAATCTACTATTTTATTGCCTCTCCGAAGATCCAGATTACATTGACCCCGCCGCCAGAAACCAGATATTGAACAGTTTCATACACAGGATAATAAAGATGGCAATGTAGAGAACCACGAGATGGCGACAGAGTCCTTTACAAGAAAACCTCTCACTCAAGCGCCTCATTACAGTCTACCATCCAGTCCAGCACGCTGCGTTACATAGATTAAATGCTATAAATCGTTTTCAGTGTGTTTTAAAATGGTACTATTACATTTGGACGGTGAATGATTCTTTACAGGTTAAAAGCAATCCAGCCTACAGTGATTGCGTCCTCACTGACCAGTGACCTTAAATGTGGGAGGAAACAGCATGGAAGGCGTAGCGCAGAAGCGGCAAAGAGCCACAGAGAGGCGCAATTGGCTCGCGAAACCACAAGCCTACACTTTGTCCAAACACTTTTCTTGGAGTTACAATTGGCTTCAACTTCCACATGCTCTAACAAGTGCAAATTTTAAGTCAAAAATCAAGGCGGGTTTGTCCTCTCTCAGGAAAAAGGGTATTAAACTGTACAGTTCCTTGTCTCTGGATTTTTCTGTAAGCTTATATGTAGAAAGTTTTATATAGTGTTGGCTACTGTTAAAGCTTTATTCTCAAGAGTAATGATAGTCTAATTATCTACGATCATAAATCCCCCAAAAAGTAGGATAATCTGTATCCATATTTCCGGGTGAAAGGTTCATATTAAAGGTTTAAAACATAACTGTAACACCCCAGCGATAAGGAAATGGATGGCTGAATACTCTTTTTCTGAGATTGTATTTTTTTTTCCCCTCTCATTTGTTCGAGATTGTAGAAGTAAACAGCCTGGTCATATTAATGTAATGTTTTTATATCCTGTAGAATAGTCTGAGGATTTTTTGTTGCGTGTTTACAAACAAACAAACAAACAAACAAACAAACCCTACTAAATAAACACGCCTGGCTATGGTGCCAAATACAGATGCCATGTCCTGCATTTCTGTTTAATGGGTGTCCCTTAAAATATGGAAAGTCAATGCTTATTGTGGTCTTGCATTAAGCAAGGTGGCGCTCTTGTAACACTAAAGATTTACAACGTAATTTTTTTTTCAATTTTGGAAAATTAGGCCAAATTAAAGCTCTTACTCCATAACTCAGTGGGATTTTACGTGTTTTTCATGTGTTTATTCCGGGTCTGGTTGCACTTAGTCCTGCTCCGTTTGGTCTTATGAGATGAAAAAATAATATCCACCTATAACATAATAACCAATAATCCAATAAACAAATGACAGTCACATCAGGTTTCAAGATCAGAGGTAAATAGAAAGTTTAAAAATCTGCGATTCTGAATGCTTTGAGGAATGTAATAATATTAACACAAATATTATTAGTGTTTGTCCTGGGGAAATATTGATACAGTCAAAAATGCAAGAGTTTTAGACATAATTCATGGCGTAAGTTAGAAATTACATCCAAGCATTTTATTGGAATTTTTTTGCAGAGGTTAAACAGAGCTTAAACAGTTCATGGAGCATTTGGTATGTGTACTTGGTTGGGTCATGGATGTCAGACTGGTGGAGAGCTCTTGTCTCCACTGTCAAAACAGTCTCAAGGTCCGCTGATCTCTCAAGCCTTCTTATCGGTTCTGTGGTCCATGCATAGACGCAAAGTACACACACTGGACCTCAGTGATTTGTGACATGTGACTACATGCATACTGTACAATTGAGGAGTAATAGGTTTGTATTTAATTTATGTTTCTGTTCCAGTGGTGACCTCTGGATCAGGAAAACCATTTTGGTCAGACACTTTGTGGTTGGTATGTTAAATGTTATTGATTTTCATTATGATCCTGGAAACAGCTATAGAAAAAGAATTATGTTCTTGTAATACTAAAAACACTTTTGAATCTAGTACCTTAAAGTCAGGGGTTACAAGCAGTTTGTTAGCAAATACATTTTGTGTCATTTTAATCATATATTTTTTATTTTTATTATATATCAATCCAGTCTTTCATTATATCAATGCAAAAACATATGAGTTACTTTATTCAACTGTAGGTCATATGCAGGATCGATGTAACTTATTCTGTTCTAGATTTGTGTAATGTGTAATGGAGTGTTACACATTTGCTCTATTGTCAATATACTGTGTGATGACACATTTTGTTTCCTAGGTGCCATTGTTGGGTCAGCAGTTAAGGGTCTACCTAACATTTTAAAGGTTTAAACCAGTGATAAGAAGGCTGCAGGTTAAAATCCCAGGACTTGCAGACAACAATATCTAGGCCTTTGAGCTCAGTTTAACTGTAACTTGCTTTGGATAAACATGGCAAATGAATATATGTCCATATGTGGGTTTTTGTTTTTTTGGGGTTTTTTTTTAGATGTAGGCCTACACACAAAAAAATATCTGAACAGTATAAATGTATCTATGTGTAAAACAAAAAAGCTGGATAATGAATTTCCATATTATTTAAAACATTTAATTAAATTAAATTCAGTTTTATTTGTATAGCGCTTTTAACAAAGGGTCTCAAAGCAGTTTTACAGGAATATAAAAACTCTGAATAAAAATTACAAAGTTTAAATTTATGTTTATTATATCCCTAATGAGCAAGCCAGAGGCAGTGGTGGCAAGGAATATTCCTTGAGACAATATGATAAAGAAACCTCACATTTAAATTTTTAAAGATTTAACAGAATTGTCTTGCTTAAGCCATCTAATGATGGAGACCTGAGCGCAAAACCAACCGCAGGAACAGCAGTTCAAAGTCACTGCCATGGTCTCCAAGTGGTACCATCCACAGCAGTCCCATGCATCTGGAGGTAGTCCACATTGGGCCATCTTCAACAGCAGTGGCATATGTAGCTTGAAAGAGAGTGACAGAGAGAATATAAGGTGCTCTTGAGTTTGTGTGTTGGTTTAGGACAATGTACAGTGTGTGCAAAGTGCAAGCAGGGACTCTGGCAAGACTAGCTATGACAGCATAACTAAAGAGGAGACTCCCTGGGACATAAAGTGTCCAGCTACTCCACCACAACAACTGACCAACTGCGGAGCTTGTAAGAAAATCTGTTAATACTTGAGGTACCAACAAATAGCCTGCACATTTTGATCGAAATAGGCATGGCAGATAATAAAAACAAACAAAAGTTTGCTCGGGCACTGTGGCATGAGACCATACAGTGCTTTATAGGTGAGAAGTAGTATTTTATAATCAATGTGAAATTTGAGTGGGAGCCAAAGTATTGTGGATAAGATAAGGGTGATGTGTTCATATCTTTTAGTTCAAAAGAATGAACTACTATTTCTACATCATGTAATGACATTGACATTTTTTTTTATCTTAGCAATATTTCTGAAATGAAGGTTATCCTAGTGACATTAAAGGTAATGTGGAAAAGTTTTAGGCAGGTGTGAAGTAATGCTATAAAGCAATAATGCTTTTAATATATACAGATCTGGAAAAAAAAAAAGAGACCACTGAAAAATAATGAGTTTCTTATGTTTTTTTCTTCCAGGTTCATGTATTGGTGAGATGAACAGTTTTGTTTCATTTTTTGTGAACTGCTGACAATATTTCTCCTAAATTCAAAATATAACTATTGTTATTTAGAGTGTATATTTAAAGGAAATGACAACACATCAAAATAACCCAAGATCATGCAGTATTTGTAGAGCTTAAATAACTCAAATAAAATAAAATGCAAATAATTTGTAAACAAATTGTGTTAATGCTTTGGCTAAATAACATTAAGAAATCAGTATTTAGTGGAATAACCCTGATTTGCATGCGTTTTGGCTCCATGCTCTCCACCAGTTTTTCATATTGCTGTTGGGTAACTTTATACCACTCTTTTTGCAAAAAAGCAAATAGTTCAGCTTTGCTTGATGGTTTGTGACCATCCATCTTCCTGTTGATGACATTCCAGAGATTTTCAATAGGGTTCAAATCTGGAGATTGGGCAGTGGTCTCTTATTTTTTTCCAGAGCTGTATATACAAAATGCAAAGTGAGTGAATAAGAAGAAAAACGTATATCAAATCAATATTTGGTGTGACTACCCTTTGGCTTCTAACTAGCATCTTGCACATTTTGTACACTTACAGAAAGTCTGGGATTTTGTAGGAACAGAGTCAGGTGTATGATTATACCAATCATATCAATTACGTATGTGGCTTAAAGGATAGTCATTAACTGAAACAAAAGCAGCTCAGCTCATTTCATGTCACAGGTCATATACCATGGCAAGACAAAACACAGCAACAAGACATAAGGGAGTTATACTGCCTCAGCAAGATCTCTCCCAGGGAAATATTTAAAAGCAGACTGGGGTTTCATATATGCTGTTCAAGATATTTTGAATAGTCACAAAGATACAGACAATAATATAGGCAGTGCAGTGGTCAGCCAAGAAAACTTGCAACAGTTGAAAGACACATCATGCTTACTTCCCATCATCATCAGAAGATGTCCAGTAGTGCCATCAGCAAAGAACTGGTGGAAACCAGTGGGACCCAAGTACACCCTTCTACTGTAGGAGGGCAGAAATGATCTTCATGAAAGAATTGCTTCCAAAAAGCCATACCTCAGATGTGGAAACAAGGTTAAGAGACTCAACTATGCATGGAAACATAGGAACTGGGGTGCAGAAAAATGGCAGCAGGTGCTCTGGCCTGATGAGTCATAATGTGAAATATTTGGCTGTAGCAGGAAGCAGGTTGTTTGCCGAAGGGCTGGAGAGTGGTATAGTAATGAGTGCCTGCAGCAACAATAAAACATGGTGGAGGTTCTTTGGAAGTTCTCTGCAAATGGAGTTGGAGATTTTGTCAGGATTAATGGTGTCCTCAATGCTGAGAAACACAGTAAGAGATACTTATTCATCATGTAATATCATCAGATTTAAAAAAAAAAAAAATTCTCCAGCAGGACAATGATGCTAAACATACAGCCAATGTCAAAAAGAACTATCTTCAGTGTAGAGAAGAACAAGTAGTGCTGGAAGTGATGGTTTAACCCTCACAGAGCCATGATGTCAACAACATTGAGTCTGTCTGGGATCACATGAAGAGACAGAAGAATTTGAGGCAGCTTACATCCACATAGGATGTGTGGTTAGTTCTCTTAGATGTTTGGAACTATCTACCTGCTGAGTTCCTTCAAAAACTGTGTGCAAGTGTACCTAGATGTATTGATGCTGTTTTGCAGTCATACCAAACATTGATTTTATTTGGATTTCTCTGCTGTTTGTTTACTTTCTATTTTGTTAACTGATAAAAATAAAAACAATCTATTAACACTTTTATTTTTGAAAGCATTCTTACTTATTTTTTCACACCTGTCTAAAACTTTTGCACAGTACTGTTACTGTTACATGAGCTTCAAGTGAAAGACTGGAATCAATAATCAGGTATTTTACTGCTGCATGTGATGAAAAAGAAAGGCCATCCAGAGTATGTGGTCCTAGGACAAGCACTTAGGTGGGAGGAAGTTAATAAGCATCCACTATCTAATGTCCTTTACACATTTTTCAGTCATATTAAGCTGGTGACTCTGATCTTTCTTTGCTGAAACATAAAACTGTGCCATCAGCATAACAGTGGAAGCTAATACCATGTTTACAAATAGATTTATGAAAAAAACCCATTTGTAATCATATTTGTATTTATTCATAAAACCAGCAAGATGAAAATAAATTATTCCAAAATCTGATTTTCTTTATAAGAGAGAACCATTAGGGCCTGAACTGCAAATTGTGCTTTGGATGAGAATCTGCAATTATAACTAAAAATAGCAGCTATAAATCATTAATGTTTATGTATGGCCATTATATTTTATTTTATGTATAACTGGTGTTGGGCTTGGAATGGATATTCTTTGCATATTCTGATCAGACCATCCATAATTATCCTCAATAAATGTAATCCTTATACATGGCTGATAAATGGAATCGTTTACTTATATCCATTTAGATGTAAACTTTCAGATACAAAAGCTTTGAATCACGAATCATGACACTCATCGTGAACAAGAACTGATGTTGTGCAGGGGTTTGTAACAGTGGGACTCTTGGTAGAAAAATACTATAAATAATATGGAAGTACAAACATTTCATTGCTTAATAATGGTAAGAGGCTTGAAGTTTCAAAAGTTTGAAATGGTATAATATAAATAAAACTTTAGTATAAATCTTTTTTATATGAATAAAGATTTAACCCTTGTCCAATGTCAGGTTGTGTGCTTCTAATATTCTATCAGCTGTTCATTTGGAACCTGTTTGTGCTGAGATATTAACATATTAAGAAAATAAAATAAACTTTATATACCATACAATGTATTATGTGTTTATCACATAACTCACATAAACATATGCTGAGGATATTAATGAAATAGTTTCATTAGTGTTTTATTGTGTTTTTAAATGGTGTATTTTTAGAAGCATAACTGTAATATTACAATGATCGTAACTGGTTGAGAAAGTGTTTGATCTGATGTTCATTGTTCTGCAAAGCTTTTGGAAATTTCCCAATTCATCCTTTATGTATTTAACCTCCCTGGAAATACTTTTTAGAAATCCATAAGCTCATTTTTACATTAGATTACACTTAAGGTTATACTGTATATGGATGCATAAACAATGATATAGAGAAAAGATGAAGACAAAAAAAAACAAACAACATAAATTGTCTTAGTAAGATGTTGGATCACCATGAGCTGCCAGAACATTTACATTTCAGGCATTTGGCAGACGGCCTTATCCAGAGCGACATACAATTTATCACATTTTTTATAAAGCTGAGCATGAAAGGTCTTGCTCAAGGGCACAGCAGTGGCAGCTGGGTGGACCTGGGATTCTAATGCACAATCTTCCATTCGCTGGGCCGACACCTTAACCACTAAGCTACCACATCCTCAATAAACAGCCTTGTGCACCTGAGCATAGGTGTACTATTCAGATCTAGATTGTACTGATAGGTTGAAGACTTCTTCTTCCAAAAGGTATTTCATCCGTGGTGTTTTGGTGACAGCGATGGAGATCACTGTCTTACATGTCGGCCCAAAATCTCCCATAGGTGTTTATTTGTGTTGGGCTCACTTGACTAAGATTTTCACACTTATCACACCATTAAGTGAACCTTTCAAACATGATCCTGGAAAAGTCACTCCTTATCAGGACAGAAATGTTTCATTATAAGACGACGGTGAGTAGAATAATTTTGTGTTCATAATTTTATTAATAAATAATTTTGCAGTAACCCTTCTTTCTTTGGGGACATGTGACACAAACCATGCCAGCAAAATGCTGATGATAGCATAATAGAGCCACCAGTTTTACCTTTAATTTGTTAACCACCTGTATATGAGCACATGAGTGACTCAGCTAAAAACCACCCTAGCCCTCAGAATGAGAAGAGAGCTTTTTTTGTAGATCCGAACAGCAATACAGAGGTATGTCTGATGTTTCACTGATATTGTGATTACACATTTTACTCCCATGAAAGAGGATTTGTTTGAATAGCTCATAGAAACGGCAAGGGTTGGTGAAAGATGTTTATCATTTAAGCTCTGAAGGTTAAGTTCATAGAATTGTTTTGAATGCAGTTAGATTATTTTAAAGCTGGCCACTAATAAAATGCACACATAAAATCTGGACAATTTGGACATGTTGTATCTCTTTAGAAATCCTTTTCATTTCTGAACAAAAGCCCTCATGCACAAAGCTATTTTGTGTATTGGAGTTTCAGTCAGCATTATCGTTGATATAGCTGGATTGCTAAAACATCTATTTGTGTTAATACTAATATTTTTCCCACAGTAGGTCTAATAATATAATAATAGATAATAGTTTTTGTGAATTCAGTTAGATATGTCCTATACACATGGACATGCAAGGCAAGTAAAAATAAGTACAAACACTTGTATAAAATGCACATAATATGTGGACACCTAAAATCTATGTCTAAAATCATAGGCATTAAAATTCAGTTGGTCCCCTCGTCGATCCACTCTTCTGGGAAAGCTTTCTGTTAGATTTGTGGAAAATGGCCATGGGGATTTGTGCCCACTCTGCTACGAAAGCATTACTGATGTTGGGCACTGATGAGACAAGAAGGTCTGCACAGTGGGCTTGGGGTTAGTGCTCAGGCCACTTAAAGTCTTCTACCTCAGCTCTTTATCTATTCTCTTTGGGCACAGGGGCATTGTTATGATGAAACAGGTTGGGCTCTTTCGTTTCAGTAAAGAGAATTCATAATGCTACAGCTGGTTACTTTTCAAGTGTCAGAATCAAAACCATTTTATTTGCCATATACATTTACATGTATAACGCCCAACACAATTAACAACCTAATACACAAATGCGGCACCTAATATGCAAATATTACACTTTGAGCAGAAACAGTAGTGCCTTACAATGGAGGTTGAGACCAATCACAGTAATGTCATCTGCACTTTTGATCACCTTCACTGATGCATCAGTTCAGTCAATTGTCCTCAGTCCTGAGTGACCAGGGATCAGAAATATTCTGAACAGTTCTCATAAACTGTCAGAAAGGACGTTTTTGATCTTGGTACAAATGAACTAACATACTTGCAAAGTGATGTGTTTCTCTTGTATTGCCAGAAATTTATAAATATGTGTGCTTTAATGTGAACTGAAGCTCGATATTTAATGCAGATCTGTTGCTTCTGTAGGCAAACTGCAGTGCATTAAGAAAATTTGAGAAATCCATTCTTCAGTCTTTCAAAGGTCTTCATGATGTAAGATGGAAGAGCTACTTGTCTGTTATCATTAAGACCAAATATCTTTGGCTATTTTGGAACTGGGTCGAGAGCTGATGTCATGAAGCATGGAAGAACAGTATTTAGTTCTAATGAACAGTTAAATATGTTTGTAAAGATAAGGGACAGAGTGTTTTACCATTCCAGTTCAATAGAGTCAGGGCCAGCAGCTTTCTTTACATTCCTTACATGGGGAGAGTTAGGCTATATGGCCAAATGTTTGTAGACACTTGGCAATGCAAGTTGAAAGCACAAATTTGTATAGGATAACTTTGTATTGTGTGAAATTACAATTTCCCTGTTCCAGCATGACAATGCCCTGTGTACAAAGCATGCTTCTTAAAGACATGGTTTGTGAAGGTTGGAGTGGAAGAACACCTGCAGCCTACACAGAGCCCCGACCTCAACTCCACTAAACGCCTTTAAGATGAATTACAACACTGACTGTGCACTGACTCCTCATCTGACATCAGTGCCTGACCTCAATAATGCTCTTAAAAAAGCCCATATATCAGAAATGTGCTTGCACCATGGTGACCAGGTTTCCCATTCAAAGGCTGCAGAAAAGAAGAAAAATGCTTACATAGCCTGAATTATATGGGTTAGTTTCAGGTCTTTTGTGTAGTTTTCAGCTACAGTTGGGCTGTAAATATTGCTGAAAACTGGCAACACTGGTATATGATATTACCTGTTCTGTTTGCTACTGAGAGGAATCATACCTGCTGTATCAAAGCAGTTGACCAAACGTATGTCTTAACCATTTAAATTGAGCTACTTAATTTTAATAAAGGCTATGTCACTATTAATGTCATTCTGCTCCACCAAAATCTATGTTACTGAGCCACTGCTAAAATTAAATATACATAGTCTTGTGAAAAAAGAGAGTTTCCCTACTTTTAACATATTGTTTACCTTTGGTTGTTTTTTGGGAATTATTTTATAATATTTGTGGAAGTGCGTGTGGTTGTTCGTCTATGTGTGGCCCTGCGATGGACTGGCGACCTGTCCAGGGTGTACCCCTGCCTTTCGCCCTATGTGCACTGGGATAGGCTCCAGCAGACCCCCGTGACCCTAGGAGTCCTAGGAATAAGCGGGTATAGACAATGAATGAATGAATGAATGAATGAATATTTGTGGAACACTGTATTTTGATTATCAAAGTCAGCAGTGCTCTCTAAATATTCTAAGAAAAGACAAGGTGGGTTTCCAAAAGACTTCTGAAACATACGGCACAAGAAAGCCTGAAGGTTATAATTCCATAAAGAAAACATTTCTGAAAAACTCAACTGGAACAAAAAAAATGTTCTGGGATTTTTTTTTTTTGCGGGGTATTTTACTTAATTGCCAGGTTTAGCTTGTTGGATAGTTGGCTATTTGAGTTCAAATTGGGTTTAGAATGTGTAAATCCTAATGCAGGATTGGGATATTAACCTAAACAGGAACAGGTACTGTATGTTCAATCTTTATTTATTTTCTGGAAAGCAGTGAAAATAAATCACAATGAGCTGCAGTTCCACAAAAGTTTTGTTCACAATTATCTCAATGTATTATTTATACTTTGTTTATAATAAAGCTTTCAAAATCATATTTCTGTTTTGAAGAGACATTATGCAATTATTATTTTAATATATCCTCAGCATGGGATGTGGTAGCTTTGTGATTAAGGCATTGGGCTACTGGTCACATGGTTGTGAGTTTGAATCCCAGGTCCACCAAGCTGCACTGGTAGGCCCTTAACCCACAATTGTTCAGATTACTTTTAAGTTGCTCTGGATTAGGGCACATGCTGCAGATGTTATTTGAGGGGAAATAAGGGTTTTCCTCTAGTAATAAATAAGACAAATTAGTATCTTTAAAGTTTTTAAGAAAATCAGATTAGTTTAAGATCTTATCTAATTAAATTTATAGTGCACATTAAGGTATGTAATGTTGGGCTGCTATACATTGATCAGGCATAAAGTTTTGACCAATTAATAGTGTGTTGGTCACCCTTTTGCTGCCAAAACAGCCCTGACCTGTTGAGGCATGATCTAGATCCCTGAAGGTGTGCTGTGATATCTGGCACCAAGATGTTAGCAGCAGATTCTTTAACTCGTCTAAACTGTGAGGTGGGGTCTCCATGGAGTGACTTTGCTAACTGACAGGAAGTAAAGGATACTTACAGGACTTAAAGGACACTTTTGATAGATACTGACCACTGCAGACCGGGAACACCCCACAAGAGCTGCAGTTTTGGAGATGCTCTGATCCAGTGGTCGAGCCATCAAAATTTGGCCCTTGTCAAACTCACTCAAATCCTTACACTTGCCCATTTTTCCTGCTTCTAACACATCAACTTTGCAGACAAAATGTTCACTTGCTGCCTAATATATCCCACCCACTAACAAGTGCCATGATGAGGAGATTATCAGTGTTATTCACTTCACCTGTCAGTGCTCATAATGTTATGCCTGATCACTGTATAAACTCATACATAGGATGAGGTATTTTGCTGCATCTTTGACATAACAGGAGGAATCTGTTTCACTAGGATGGATCTATGAGGTGTAATGGCTCACGTGTTTCTGTTTTTTTTCACTACACAACCAATAGCTGTATTTTACAGTCAGTGCAAGAGCTTCCAAAGGTGAATGTCAATGGCTGTCATCAGATACGCAACAATACTTGCAAAACCCCTTCTAGAAAGCTGGAGAACGGCTTCACACTGCATACTTCATCATAAGAACAAAGGTAAGAAAGTACTTCTTTTATATATAAAATTATTTAATTACCTTATGTGTAGGAACATCAGTTAGAAAAATCTGAAGGCCAAGTTGCTGTCTCACTGTACTGAGGAATATAAACAATGCTGCCAGAAATAGAAATGCATGAGCTTCCTTTTTTTTAAAAATAGAAACAATAGCACTGAAAGCAAGTAGCCCATTTGTCATTCATTAGTGAGTTAGGGTTTATATATATATATACATATGACCCAGAACACCTTAACCCACCTTCACTGTGTTTAAACATCCCATGGTGGGTTAGAGTAGCATTTCTTTACCTGCTTAAATAAAATGTAAAATCACTCCACAGGACATCATAAGTGTTTGTGAGACATTGAATGGGTTGGCTACAAATTCTATGGTAAATCCCTATTACAATTATGAAAGTTGAGTTTTATAACACAGGGTCTCATACTCAGGATAATTTAACACTGCACTATAGGTTGTGTGAAGCTGCAGGCTGGGTTCTACCTGCATACACCTTGCGAAGTCACTGTAGACAGAGTGTTAATTATAAAAAAAAATATTTTGTTGCATGATCCAAGATTCTGTTTACAGATTTATTCACTACCCAGTCGAGTTAAAAAGAGGTTTAACTAAAATGTTAGTGTTGTTGTGGTTTAGATAATGCATTTGGAACATTTTTGTCTGTTTGGAGTTTTTTAATTTTAATTTAATCCAGATTAAATGAACTACAGGAACCCAGACATCACGCACTTGTCATGTGAACATATGCTCAAAACGTGAATGTATATGCCAATTCTCTCAAATTCCCTCTTTGAAGTTATTCAAATTCAGCAAGTAAGACTTTGCTGTTTTTTTGCTATTTGTGCTTACTACTGTCCCAAGGTTTCTAAAAAGCAGGAGCAATTTTGCATTTTTCAGGTGACATTTTTAGAAGCAATCTTCTTGGCTGAAAATAAAAGATAATAATAATATATACACTCTCTGACTATATTAAGTTCACTAGTACACCTGCTCATCCATGCAGTAATCCAATCAGCCAATCATCTAGCAGCAGCACAATGCATAAAATTATGCAGATGAGATGAACACACAATTTCTAATCTTCATTGATCCAATTTTAGTGAGTCTGAGGTGGATCCCAATGTCGTCTTCTGCAGTTTGTTGCATAAAGTTCATAACGTTGTACATTCTGAGATGTTTTTCTGCTCACCGTAGTTTGTTTGTTTGTTTGTCATTCTAAAGATATTACATTTTTGAAGACATTAAACAAAGTGCTAGCAAAACAGCTTTAAATGCAACAACTATGCTGTATTGTTGGCAATATTTTGATAGATATTATATATGATAAAAATGTCAGCTATCATATCTAAGTCTGGCCATTCTCCTTTGATCTCTCTCATTAACAAGGCATTTCTACACAGAAAGCTGCTGCTCACTGGGGTAAACTGAGTAAACTGTGATGAGTAGTTTCTGAAATACTCAAGCCAGACCGTCTGGCAGCAAATGACTTTTTTTCCCCCTCCATTCTGATGTTTGATGTGAACATTAACTGAAGCTCTTGACCTGTATCTGCATGTTTTTATGTATTCTACTGCTGCAACATGATTGGCTGATTGGATAATTGCACAATTGAGCAGGTGTTTCTAATAAAGTGGCCGGTGAGAGCATGTGACCAGTTCTGACAATGGGGTTGGTGCTGTCAGAATATGTTTTATGTATAAATGCTTTCATATGAGTAAACATTCAAAATAAAATTATCTACATAACGAATAACAAATGCAATAAGAGATATTTGAGCTCACATATACAGGGAATTTATAGTTTATAGTATACTATATAGTAACTTTAGTATATAGTTTTACTTAAGTGCAAGTAGGCACCCGTACAATTAATAGTAGAGATACAATAGCAAAAAGTCTCCTTTTGTAATGTCTAACAAGATTAGACAAACCTATAAAGGGATTTTGTTCTGATTCCTTCATGAAGTATATTTTAAGCTCTATTATATTCTTTGGGTTGTTCATGTGGATTTCTTCTTCAACTCAGACCACTCAGGTTTTCAGTGTGGTTCAAATCCTAAGATGAGTAAGATAAGCCTAAGATGCTTATTGCATGTGTTTCTAATCATTTCTGGGTTTATTTGGAAGCATGTTTGATTTCTGTAGTTAAAAGCTTCATCTTTGTCCATATCTTAACCTTTTGGCACAGGTAGCCAGGTTTTGGCTGAAATTCATGATGCTATGAAAATAAAAAATCACAAGAGCCACATATTCTACTGGGTATCAGGTGCTCCTTCTTGTATACAATCCTTTTTTGTTGGCAAACATGCTGATGCCGTGCATGACCACAAATTTTGGTCTCATCTGACTCCAACACAATGCCAATTACACTTGTGATGATGTGATGTAATGATGTTTGGTGAAGAATAGAGATGCTCTCGGGAAGACCATCTTTCGTGCGAGACTTCCATACACCTTTTTTGGTTATAAAAGTTTTTTTGATAGTTGAATTTTTAAACTTGAATGCCACCAGAATTAAGTAAACTATGATATTTTAAAATGGTGATCAGTGGCCTGGTGTGATTATGGATCCATTTCTTGACAAATTTTCAAACAGTTTCAAACACATAAATCTTTTGATTATGAGTAAATTGTACTTAATTGTATTTTTGCCTGGCTATGTAGGCTAGAACTGTCTCTTTTGTGTGACATTTCTTCTCATGAATGTGGAAATAGTAAAAAAATAAAAAATAAAATACATACTTGTGTGTACCCTTATATCCATACCCTGTGAATCAAGACAAGATGACATGAAGACAAGTTCCTGGTGAGTGAAAGCAAATTCTTTGGTTTATAAGAATTTATTTAAAAATATGTTTAGGGGCACATGTAATTCATCACATACAATTTTGAGAGAAAACACTATTATGTGTTGAAAGCAGATCATGGCGCAGTAGGTCAGCTTGTACCATGTTGCCACCTCTTAGCTCCAGTGTCTGGCTGTGTGGAGTTTTTGTGCATGTTCTCCCATTGTCTGTGTTCATTCCTCTGGGTTTTCTGGTTTCCTCCAACATCTGAAAATCATGTTGGTAGTTGGATTGGTTAAGATCTATGTGTGTATGACACCCTGTGAACCAGGGTGAGTTACTGCCTCATGCCCAATTCAGTTCAAATTCATATTGCACTATCAACAATTGACATTGCCACAAAATGGCATTACAGAAATTTAGAAATTCCAAATATAAACTTAACATTTCTAAATTTATCCCAGTGTTCCCAGGTTTCAGACCCACCATGACCCTGATTTACTGAAAGTGAGTGCATGAGTGCTAATTAGAACAAGTTTTCTTTTTAATTGTTGTATGTAATGTTTATTTTATGCAACCAGTTTTGCTCTTTTGTTTTAACTATGTTGTTCATATTTCCTTTCATTTAAGTGCATAACTGTGATCTTACATAACACAAACTAAACACTTCATTACAAAAAACTGAAATGTTTATTCCTTGTTAATCCCAAAAATCCAAATAGTAGTCATAAGATTTATTTAAGGAGTTATTATTTCCAATATTTTTTTATATTTTTTTTAATGTTTTTTACATTAAAAAAACATCTCTCTCTCTCTCTCTCTCTCTCTCTTTCTCTCTCTGTCTCTCTCTCTCTCCTATACATACAAAACATTAAAATTAATTTCTTCAAAGTATACAAAGACAAAGAAAAAACAAAGAAAAAAAAGGCCTAGCTCTTTGACAAGTGCATAATACAGCTACCAAAATAACATCTATCAAGAAAATCAAAAGAGCATTAAATATTTTCTTTTATTATTATTACAATCATTATTTATAGTTAAACAGTTAAATACATACATTTAAAAAAATTCTTAGTACTTACAATACACAATCAAGGCAGAATGTTGCTGTGAATAAGTGTTGATGTGCTGGTCTGTTTTGTGTGTGTGTTTTGCATCTGTAGAGATCAAGTAAATAAGCACCAAATCAAAGTAACACAATTAGAGCAAATAAATAAACCCCCCTGGTTAATATATCGTGACATGTTTGTTTTCATTTAGCACAGTTATAAAATTAATGCATATAAATCTATACTTAATTTTGAATACATACCTTTTATCAAAAAAAAAATACCTTTCACTTATCGAGTTTAGAACTTGATAAGCAACTGATTTTAAATTGTTAATCATAGTTCTTTGTCACTGAATGATTGTTATGTTGTTTCTGAGTTCAGCCTGTGCATTTCACTGAACCTATCAGCAACTACAAAGACCAACTACAAAACAACCTCTGCAATCAGCACTTCGGGTTTGGCATTAAAACAATGGAGAATATCACACATAACTAACACTGGTAAAAGAAATGATTTATTAAGAAACTTCCACGCTCTTCTTTAGTTGAATTTTTTCATTCAGTCTGTGTCCAGAAAGGATTCGCTAATGACTGATTAAATCACTGCACTCTCAACACATTTACTGTATCTGTAACTGTATATCTATGTACAGTGACTGTATTTCTACAGTATTTATTATTATGCCTGATGTAGCAAGGTGCAAACATTTCTTCTTTTATAAATCTTAGTGATATCATGATATTATAGTGATCTTTCCTCTTCCATAGTACAATTTGGGTGACATATTTTACACCATTGTCAATTTGTCAGAAATTTGTGAAGCATTTAAGCATGAAAGCATGCAAAGAAATTTGTAAATGCTGATTGCCTTGATCTGACTTGATGTATTAAAACTCAGTGCATAGTGGTACTAACCATTAGATTTATATATAAAACTATATATATGCTGGTGTCAATGAAGTCAATAACCATATTAGACAATATCCATATTAGACTTTTGTGGACTTTCATTAAGTTATGGGAAACTGTTTTCATTGATTCAAATGATAAAAATAGCAAAAATGTAATTAAATCTAACAGCAATGAAAACAGTTTTATTTCTTTTGTATTTTATTTGATATAAGTGAGTTTGTAGTTGTGAGAACACAGTATTCATTAGACAAAATAGAATATAACTTTCGTTAAATCAATATAAATTCAAGTTTAAACAGTTGTACATGTTAAAGCGTATTACTCAGTTACTTCTGTGACTGTTTTAGTAACTTCATTGTAACTTAGAAGATATAGTTCTGACAGTGAGGGAGCACAAAAAGCCGACAGCATTATCCGTGACTTTCTCGTATTAATGAATATTTGCTGTGCATATAATATTGGTCGTTTATTAACATTTTATTAATAAATACCACAAGTACTTACATCAAGCACAACTAGTAATTTTACTTCTGCATCACATAGTGTTCAGGGATTTGATACAGTTTCTATTGCTGTTACAGCTTCTACTCTGTATTGTACCGCTGCTACTTATGCAGTGCTGCATGCACATTAATTCAAATCATTTTCTGGACTGATTGAAGATTAAATTTAAGTTATAACAAAAGATATTTTTAAAGAAAACAATATACCTCTTATATTATACCTCCACACATTTTTAAATAACATATTTGTTTATTTTATCTATTTATTTGATCTATTTTTCTATTTATCTCACCTTGAATCAGACCTTATAGCTATTATTAAACAAAAAAAACATGTATACATTCAGTTATGCATTAGTTTTGTGAATATAACTAGCATTTTAAACAACACTACAATTTCCCTAAACCACTAACATTTATATAAGGTTGTACATTTTAGCTCTAATGCTGGGGCACATGTGCTAATTCTGCACCAGTTACTCACAAGTTCTTGTCTCCTATGAAACAATAAGCAGCTTCCTTTGTTGTCCATTGTTATATGTTTATTTCAAAGCTCATATTTAAGAAAAACAAAAGAGCCATAAGAATTTGCAGAAATGGAGGGAAATTACAGGGTAATCAGATCCATGTGTTCAGCTTATTTCTCCTGAAGGCTGTCAGCTTGTAAGAAGAACCTGCGTGAAATATAAAAGAAGCCAAAAAGGAATGAATTTGTCTATTAATGCACTGAAGAGAGAGGGTTTGCAAAATGTAAGACTAGAATATTATCATAGGTTATATTAGGTTATATTGCTCCTTTCATCCTATGTACTCTCTTTAATAGCTCAATGCAAGTGCACATCATCATATTCTTCCTAATTTTTCAAGACTTTGGTGCAATTATATAAAAATCTTAATTAGAGAATTATGTAGGGTCAGTGTCTGGATAACTGTTTCTGGTATTTATTGTAATGATCATGATTTAAGGAAACAGTGTGTATAGTTTTATACATCATTAAAACAAGAAGCTGTTGATTCTATCATTGTTTTATATTTTATGGACATTATGTAAGATATTGCATATCTTCAGGATGTTATCTTTTGCGTATTACATGATGCAAAATGTTAAACCTGATTAAAGTTGCGATTAAAGTCGGGATATACATTTAATTTAAAGCATGTAGAATATTGAATTTTACTTATCACTATATAACAGCAGTTATTTTCAACGTTTAGGTTATTATAAGGTTAAAATACCCAACAGATACAAATCCCTTATAAACAAACAAACAATATTTTATGCACTGAAAATTACACTCTGATTGCTTTTTGGCCCTAATCTTAATGCAAATGTAAATTAAATCCTGACCCTGCTATTTTCTTTGCTTCCTGAAGTATTGGGATTAAGACTATAACAAAGAGGAAAGCTAATTATCCTGTTGGGCAAAAATGTCCAGCAGAGGCAGCAGGCTAGTCAGAGCAGCTGATGATTTTCTTAGTTAGTTGCTGAAAATGTTGAATTTACTGATCTCAGTGAGTGACTCAGACAAAGGACACAATAAGCACTGAAACTATTTTTGTCCATTTTCTGATTTTAATTGAAACAGGCAATTTATAAGAAGCCTCAATCACATATCTTGGAATTCTAATATTACATTCAGTCCTTTCTTTATGACTTCACAAAATAATAAGTTGTCCTACCTTTTATATGGTTAGCTGAATAGACAAGGCAGGATGTGATGCAAATACTTTTTCTTGAATACAAAATGGTGAGTGTAGAACAATAATACTCAAATGTTTCTAAAATTACTTGAAAAAGAAAATCAGACAACCTCCACATTTATCTGTGCTAAATATCCCAAACAGATCTAGAAGTGTGATCAGAATAGAAAGAAAGAAAGAAAGAAAGAAAGAAAGAAAGAAAGAAAGAAAGAAAGAAAGAAAGAAAGAAAGAAAGAAAGAAAGAAAGAAAGAAAGAAAGAAAGAAAGAAAGTTACTTTCTGCACTGTAGTCAGATATTAAACTATAGCAGATCATCTGTAAGGAAAGATAGTTAATTTTGTGAATCTTGGGGAATTTTCTAATTGTGTAATGACAAAGGAGAAAATTCTCATGCAACTTATCTCCTCTATTCTTAAACACAGTCTACTTTCAGGGAATGAGAATAAATAATAATGCTCCACTTTATGTTGAGACCTCTCTGGGTGTTTTGTTAATTCTGTGTAGACTTATATAATATATTTATTAGATTTTATTTTGTCTAATTCTAATTTGATTTTCATAACTTTGAAAAGATGGTGGACATTTTTATAACCATAAAACTATAATAATAATAATAATAATAATAATAATAATAAGAATAATAATAATAATAATAATAATAATAATAATAATAATGTCATAGGAAAATGTTTTAAAAAATAATATAAATAATAAGTAATATATTTTTAAATACAATTGAATAGTTTATCACTTTCACAAAAATACAGACCTGAACTAAATAAATCATACACACTAAGATAGATGATAATATTATCAGATATCTTATTATCAGATTATAACATAGCATATATTGACCACTGCTGTATCGTTTCCCCTATTTTTAGCCAGTTTTTTTTAGGTTTTTGTTTTGTTTTACTGGAAATCAGTAAGTTTTGAATACTCACATACATGCACAGCATCCGAGAAAAAAAAAAGATCATAAAAAATTCTTCGCCAGATTCGCCATCATGAGAAATAAACGCTTTCCTCATCGCAATAAGAAAACAAACACAAAATCGGATTCTCGGATTCCTCGCTTTTCTTTTTGCTTCACATTTCACAAAAAGCTATCATGCATTTAAGATATACAAAAGAAAAAAAACCAGATCAAAACTAGACGCTGCTCTAGATGCTCCTGCCTCTAGATCACTGTGTTTTTTGCTACCTATTAGCATCATTTCGTCTATCGAGCTCCATTAATTGCATGTGAATGAAAACTTGGACAGAAGAATACGGTTTTGGAGAGGCCTGTCAGATACTTAGTGCTCTTGGGAGGACCTTTAACCTTCTTCACAGCGGGTATGTATCGCTTAAGGAGCTGCGACAAGCACCTGCAGGCTCTGGCCCAAAATGGGTCACAAATAATATGTGAACATTGCTTTATATGAAATATTCTCTTAGGACAAGCCAGTTAAAAGAAATAATTTTAAACTTTAAAAAGACTTAAATACCAGAGAGCCTCTTCAGATAAATTTATTTGCAAAATGTCCTCGACATTTAGAAATACATCCATGTAACATTGTAACTGTATTAAACCCTGCGTTACAAACCTGAAGTACTTTGTGAGTGATGTCCGATAAGAAATATCAGCTAGGTGGAAAAGAAGAGCTATTCGTGTGATGGCCGTGTAATAGCACTGACCAGTACAGATCTGTGAGCTTATTGCAAATGTATTGCAAATGCAATCTCACATATCACACTCTATTTCACTGTAAAATGGTTCAAATATTAGACGCCACAGAAAAAGGAAATAAATGTGCATCTAGATCTAAATGCTCTTTAGCTATAATGGATCGTTCTGAGCTTAATGTTAGGAGTGGTGTTAATATAAGGGGCAATGGACGCTAACGCATTAATTGCGCTACAAAGGGAAGAAAATATAATTAAGTAAAATAGCTACTTTCAAAACAGATCTCAGGTTTATTTGTATTATTCAGAGTTAGGTTCTCTATGGCTTTGCATATAAGAAATTTGATCAAATATAAATAAGGAACACTAAAACTAAACTCCACAACGCCTAATGGGCGTTATAATAAATAATAATTTTAATATTATACTATATTATCTGAGATCTTTATTAAGTCATTAAGGATTGACAGTTTGTTCAAAACAGAATGTACCTAAATTCTGATGCACTGGAGATGAGGGTTTTGTGTTTTAAAAGTCATTTTAATAAATCATTTACCAGATATATTAGACCTAGTAGCATTTAGCGTAAACTGTAATGTTATTGTTAATAATGTGCTTTTTAAGATAATAATAATTTAATAATAATAATAATAATAATAATAATAATAATAATAATAATAATAATACAGTTGCTAACTTAAACATCAATGTCTCCAAAGCTTTCAGCTACATTGCACCATTTAACCTGATCTTTGAGCAAATGTTCCTCGAGCTATTTGCATTAAAGCGCCTAATAAGATAAATGCGTTTTTTTCCCCAAGTAGGCAACTTTAGCCTTCCACCCAACGGGACCTGGCGTCCTACGGCTTTCTTGCAATTACAAAGGTAACAGATTTGATATGATGATCTTAATTTATGTAAATTGTCCTCTAAATTAACAGAACAAAGAGCCCGTGTGTTGGCCGTGGATCTTTGGTTCCGCATCCTCGTTGCGCTTGGCACAAATTGCATGCTACCCCTTGAACGTGCGCCTTAGTGGTTTAGTACACAGTTGTGTAATTAAAATCGAAGAAGTGCGTCTTGAAAAGTTATTGTATGTCGTGGGTGTTCTGCTTAAGCGAGGAGGAAGAATTAATCATCTCTGTTAGAGCCATGGCTTACGCTCTTTTAAGCGACCCGCGAAGCGCCTTGGAGAGATCAAGCTCTTTAAAAGTTTAATTTTACGCATAATGTAACAGTCATAACACAGCATGCTCAGTCTAACTGTCCTGTGCCACCAGTTTGCTCACCGCTGCCTGAAACTATAGGTTAAAGAGGAAGTTGGCTACTGCGCTGTCAGTAACCCGTTTCTGGACACTGTGTTCCGCCGCTGACTGTGTGAGATGATGGCTGGGGAGCTGCGCTCTCACTCGGAGCGCTCTTGGCCCTCAGGTACCCCTCAGTCCTTCATCCGCCTGTTATAGCCCCATCAGCCACTCTAGAGAACACGCGATTTCGCCCTTTCTCTCTGCAGCAAACTGCTGACTTTCCTTAAAATTGGACTTTTTAAAGTGTGAATGCATTACGCCGTGATCTTTCAGACATCAACCATCAAAGACTAAGTGCAGCTCGGATAAAAAGAGCATATTTGATGAATACGACACCAACAACATTTATTTTGATGACTGGCCAATGGCGCTTAACATTTCTGCCGCCTTTGTGAGCCATGGAAGGGAAACGAACTTGAGGGGATCATACAATATCTTGATAACCACCTCAAGGTCAAACCAAATAGCTCTCTCAGGAAAACTACGGATATCTTTTTTTAGCGCCTCCATAGTAAACATGTTGTTAATAGTCCATTGACTAGCATCTATTTACTGGCTTCATTTTATAGCTAGATTAAGAAAATCAATCATGTTTTACCCAGCCGTTTAGTCCTGGGAAGTGAAGCACCGAATTAGGACTGTATACATAAATTTGACGTGGTCGTCGAGATACATTTTAATAAGCTTTATATAAAGGAACAGACCTATCACGTGGATTTATAATCACATAATGCAGCCACACAGGACTGTCCAAACTTAATATTCACCAAATCCTCACCCACACATCTCACAATAACAAATTTAAATTCCACACACATTAATCGGTTTCACTGCAAGTTACAGTCTTTGGATATATATATACACGAATGTATGCAGGTTTCTTTTCTGGGTTTGTGTTTCCATTGCAGCTATCCTCACACATACATGCTAGCACGATCGCGCGCACACACACACGCCCCACGCTCACATACACCCACACATAGGCAAGGTCATACAGAGGAATCTATGAGCCATCAAGAAACCTGTGCTTGAATACAAAACAGTTTTTTCCAACAGGTTAGTTATCATTCATTTCCTTTCTAAGAAATATCTATATAGGCTACTGAAGAACAGGGACATGACAAACCAGTCCGTTTGAATACCTCCGATAATGTGGTCCTCTACATTCCAGTCCTTTCTGCGTTTCTTTATTCGGGTGATCTGATCCTGAATGAAGTAAGAACTTTTTTTTCTTAAGCAGAGTTGAAATCCTGATCGGTCACCAGTGTCGTGTTTCTGGTGAGCTGCAGTGAGGCGCGCGCTTGGCCCGCGGTCGCGCTCTCTGTCTTAATATTGCACAAGGTTGAGTGGCCGGCCTCATTTACCTAATGGCGGAGGCACACACATGCCAGCCAAGTTTCTGCGAGCGACTACGCAACATCAGTGCAGTCTAACAAGGCTAGTTGGTGTCTTAAATTACGACCTAACAAAACGCATCGGATATTCACCAAATACTGATTCTGGAATGACTTTGAAGGCTGAGATACTATGAATCCTAGGAGCTTAAAGTTACTCAAGCGGAATATATGAGGAGAATGTATTGATTTAAAAGTATTTAAATGCAGCGTTTTTGTTGAGTGTGTGTGAAATTGTGTGAGAAATTGGAGCTTTTAACAATAAACATGCGCACGTTTGGGCTGCGCATTGCAGTGTTAAAGTCGATATCTTGAGTCTTAAACATGCGCGCGCGCGCACACACAAACACACACACACACACACACACACACATATATATATATATATATATATATATATATATATATATATATATATATATATATATATATACTCTTTATTTACAAATAATTTGCAATAATTTGGTTTGCAAAAATTTCAATCTTCAGTCATCAGTTGATGAGCTTCCACAAACTTTAGAGTTTTGGTTAGAAGGCTGGTTGTGGATGAATTTAAACTTTCCATTCGTATAAAACATCCAGCATGTTTTATTATTCAGATAAACTGGCTTTAATTTCACCTGTACAGATTCAGTTAACGGCACCTTATGAAAATAAAATTAATGCAATTAACATAGATATATCTATCTACCTATCTATCTATCTATCTATCTATATATATATATATATATATATATATATAGATAGATAGATAGATAGATAGATAGATAGATAGATAGATAGATTGATAGAGAGAGATAGAGAGAGAGAGAGAGAGAGAGAGAGAGAGAGAGAGAGAGAGAACAAGACAGCATCCAAAACGATGCAGTCACTTACCGGTCAAATCAAATACACTAAACAAAGAAATGCAGTTTCCTAAGGCAGCCATATATTGTAGAAGAAAGTAGTATCATATCCGAATGCATTGACAGATTTGCAAGAGCGATAAACTTCATAATCCTACATAAACCTAGAAAAAACAAAGGTCAGTGTTCAGTGTGCTTAGCTAATGTGTGTACATAAAGTAGCCTTACATATGATTTTCAGTGTCACTTTTTTGTGGTCAGAATTTTTTTTTTTTTTACCTTGAGCTAATTTGGAAGAGCCCCTCTCTGGTAGTGCAAAATGATGCTCAAGGCGCATAAATTAGGTCATACAATGGAGAGGCCTTCATTGTGCCTCTTTGCTAGTGCTCGGTGGCGCTTATGTCTCGTCAAAGTGCTCTCAAACTTGGGGGAAAAGTATGGAATTCCCTATTGACGCTGAGCAACAGCGCGTCGGAAAAAAGTGGTGCTGATCCGCTCGGTGGAATGAAAACAGAGGCTCAGAGAAGGGAACACTCGTTTAAATGATGAGACTGCTACTGTATGACCAAAAAATGGGAATTGTGGGAAGGGGAGACATTGTAAGCAACGCAGGAGGCTTAACTTAATATGAAACTAAAAGCATTTTTTCCTTCAATTATCTAGCCGAGATGTCAATGACTATTGTTTGCTGGTGCGGGCCATCGCTCCGCCCCTCGTGTTTGTCGTAAACCTGGCGCCTGGCTACAATAAACCCAAGATGAGAGTGGCCAGGGCTCGCCTCCTCCTCGAAGGCGATCAATCGGATCTCAGGCAACTACTGCGAGCGCTCTCTTACGTCGACGCGCGCGAGAACGACGCGGCCGAGCGGCTCCACCACGCGCATCCCCGCCTCGCTTTTCTGAACCATGTCGCTGAGCCCAAAGCACACGACACCGTTCTCAGTGACAGACATTCTTAGCCCCATAGAAGAGACGTACAAGAAGTTTAGTGGCATGGAGGGCTCTGGGAACCTGGCATCTCCGTTGGGAGCCTACCGGCAACCTCAGGTATCCCAGACGGGCATGCAGCAACACTCGATGGGCCACAACGCCACGGTGGCCAGTACCTACCACATGCCCCACACCGTCTCCCAGTTCTCCCACAGCGCAATGAGCGGCTATTGCAACGGAAGCATTGCCAACATGGGCGATCTGCCCTCTTATCAAGAAACTATGAGGAGCAGTGCGGCGGCAACAGGGTGGTACGGCGCCAACCCCGACCCAAGATATTCAACAAGTAAGGAGCTTTGTTTTAAAGTTTTTTTTTTTGCTTAGCTTATCAGTTATTACACTAAAATTAAATATAGTATTTTTGAACTATGTACAAGTTATATGAATATAGTGTTTTTAGGCTATGGATGAGTTTTAAGTACTAACTTAATTTAGTTTTACTTAATGATATAATCTCATTAGAAATTTATCAGATATTACACATTATGTCATTAATTGCATACATTGCGTTTGATTAGGTTACTTATTAGATATAAATGTCCACTTGGGTATTTACTCTGTATTTAAATATCACCTATAACAGCAATATGCAACGTTATTTAAAATGGCATTGATCTTGGTTCTATTGGTGATTTAACGTCCGTACGTGTTTATGTATATTTTTAAGTTTCTAGATTCATGGGACCTTCCACAGGTATGAACATGAGCGGAATGGGAACACTGAGCGGCATGGCGGACGCTACAAAAGCCATGACCCCGCTGCACGCGGCGCCCAGGCGGAAGCGACGTGTCCTTTTCTCTCAAGCCCAAGTCTACGAGCTCGAGCGAAGGTTTAAACAACAGAAGTACCTATCAGCACCCGAACGGGAGCACCTGGCCAGTATGATCCACCTGACTCCCACTCAAGTGAAAATCTGGTTTCAGAATCACCGCTACAAGATGAAACGGCAGGCCAAGGACAAGGCGGCGCAGCAGCTGCAGCAGGAGAGCAACCTGTGCCAGCAGCAGCAGTCGCCCAGGAGGGTGGCTGTACCCGTGCTGGTCAAGGACGGAAAGCCGTGCCAGAACGGCTCCAACACTCCGACACCCAGCCAACAGCAATTGCAGCAGCAGCAGCAACATCAGCAACAACAGAATAGCTCTGGGGTCGTGCTTCCTGCCACAAGTAACTCTATAAATCAACACCAGAGTCAGCAGGTGGGAGCCCTGGTACAGGCCCAAGACCTAGAGGAAATGTCGCCCAGTCCTCCATCCCTTCACTCCTCACTAAACAACATGGGACAGATAGACACGTCTGTAGATTACACTAGCAACATGGTCACATCAAACCTGCTTTATGGCAGGACGTGGTAGGACTGATTCATCATTTTAAACTTTTTTTTTTTATACAAACTCTAACTCTGAAGTGAAAACGAGGCCAAAAGTAGACATCGGTTGAGAATGTGGAGTGTGTATGGATAAAACAAGGCTTTGGGTCAAGCCACCTTTTCTTTTATCCCGGGCATGATTTTTTTTTCTACATTAAACACTTCTGCCCGTGAAGGACAAGATGTCATTTCTAGCCTTATTCTGTGTGTTTTGGACTCCCCTTTATTATCGTAGTAGAAGGGTACCCGTTGTTGAACAAGGTCGCCGCTCTCAGCAGTGGTACACAAACAGAAAACGGGATGCTAGGGCGTCAGGTACGAACTTATGATCCACAGAAGATCTCCGAGTGACTTGATCTTACAACGAACCTCCCGCGATGAACAATTGAATTTATTCTGATATGACTATTGTAAGCTAATGTATCCTTTTAGATTAATGAAAAGTAGGGACTGTATATTTGGCTAACACTTCATTTTCTGTTTACCTGTAATATAAATGACACTTTTTGGTGGTTTATTTTATTTCCTTTTTGTAAGTTAAGACAAACACATACACTATGGCTGCTGTATATGTTTCAAACCAATTGAACGTTGACAATAAATCGATTGAAGTACAAGTCATTCTCCGGGAATTAATTTGGAGTGAGTTTTCAATAGGCCCGCGGTACTACTGAGGATCAGTAGAAGGGAAAGTAAGGTCGATGGAAGAAAATTTAACTGTGTCAAGTAATTAGGACTAATATAAGAGACTACGAGCTAGGCTGCAAAATACTTTCATAGCATAGCTCGTTTAAACATAATATAAATCTACATTAAATCTACGTTTGCGACAATTGCGAATTAAGCTGTTTTCACAAATCAGAAAATGATTAAAACTTAGTTGAACTGGAAAAAATACAAATAATTTATATTTGTATTTATAATATTATAGTATATAGTATACATGTATATGTCATGCAATTAATGAATTTTTTTTAGTCATTAATCAATACGATCTTAAGCTGTTTAATTTAATTTAATGTGTTAATTTTATTTCGCAATACATTTCTGTATATATATATATATATATATATATATATATATATATATATATATATATATATATATATATATATATATATATATATATATAATACAGAAATGTTTTATCAGTCGGGAAAAAGTTCTATGAAAATGTAATGAAATTGTCTTGAAATTGTGAAATTGGAAAGTGAATCTGACTTTTTTTCATCTAATATGAACAATGTCCAGAATATAGTAGTTTTACCTAGGCTTTTTTTAAAAAAACCTACTACAGCGATTTTTCGTAACACAGAAATGATCAGCCGTTTAGTTCTTAAAAATGTGATGTTACACATTTATGTGAAGAGGACGGAGAAAAATATTTTCGCCAAGTCTATTTGTTATTATTTATCTCACTATCTATCTCAGCTATTTCATCTCCCCTATTTTCATGATGTGTTCTCGCTGATGGTTAAATTACTTTGCCATTTACAGCGAAACAGGAGCTAAATTAAATTACTGAGGAATTAATACAAAAGCCTGTTTGCAGGCAGACATTGCTATAAAGGCTTTTATCAATAGCAAAATGCCTTTCATTTAGACTATTGAACTAGCATGGTCACTAATATAACTACTGAACAGTTATTGTGAATGAATAGTAGAGAAGAGTATCCTCGGTCGAAGGGCCCACACTATTAGAAAGACAGGTATTCATTTATAATAATAGTGTTCCTGTCCAGCTGGATTTTTTTAATAAACATTGTAGGTGTTAATTTCAGTAGTTCAAGTGTTTATTCAACACAAATCATTTTACTGCACTGTTTTAAACAATATGCAGCTTGCCTATCAAGGTTTGTAAACGTTTTCTTACTTATAAATTAAAATGGGATGTAATTCTAAATAATGTAACTCACAAAATATTAATAATTATTTTATTACAAAATAATCGTAATGTTTCTTCTTTTTACAATAATAATAATAATAATAATAATAATAATAATAATAATAATAATAATAATAATAATAATAATATGTATTGTTATTGTTATTATTATTATTATTATTATTATTATTATTATTATTATTATTATTATTATTATTATTATTGGGGTTCTTGTTTGTTTCTTTGTTGGTCTGTTTGTTTTTAAAGAATTTATTCAGCTCATGGAAGGCTCTGGTACACCACATTCTAGGCTTCTTACCAGAGTGATAAAAAAGCCCCTAGTAAATGCTATAGAGAAATGTAAGGACTTTTAAGGTGCATTGTCTAAAGAAGAAGCTCACTGATGCTCAGTTATTATTGAGAATGCGTTTTGAGAATGATTATCACCCATTAGGAAATTAGTACAGGACATCTTTCTCGTGAAAGAAAATATTGCTGTCACAAGGTTATGTGGTTCATTATCAGTAACAGGTTAGTAAAGGTTATATGGGCAGTGTTAGATGGCTGCTGTGTGATAATGGTTCTGTTGTCCAACATATCCTGAAAAGCATGCTTTAACCTGTTGCCACCTGATTATGATATTGCTTTAAGTGGGCTTTGGAAGATTGAATACATGTGCAAATTGTATCCCAATAATATGGTGCTGAGGACAGTGGCTGGATTTAAATGACAGATTATGACCTTGTTTTGGCCTCATTATTCTGAATCTTTAGTGGCATGCGGTAAAGACTCTCAAAATCCTCTAAACAGTGACAAACCTTGCAACATCAACATATAACTCTACTGTTGTGATATTTGTTCCAAGCAATCAATTTCTCCAGCCCATTTTCATAGCATTTGTTATTATTATTATTATTATTATTATTAGTAGTAGTAGTAGTAGTAGTAGTAGTAGTAGTAGTAGTAGTAGTAATAGTAGTAGTATTTTACAAATCACACAGTTGTGATAGCTATATGGAAATAACATAAATATCAAAAAAATAAAGTTTTACTTTGCTGTAATTAATGCTGAATATGCAACTATGTAATATAGTATTTAAATTGTTACCTATATTCTATATGAATAAATATTAAATATTATAAACATTAATTATATTTGATTAATTTCAATACTAAAATATATGATGAATTCCGGGTTCAAAGTAAGAGATGAAGACTGAATTCTCTGGTCCTGGTCCTAACGGTCACTAATATGTTTACAACCTGCAGAGGTTCTTAGACACCTTACAGAAGAGGTGTAAAAATTACATACCACAGTTTTTCTATCATGCAGTGTAGATACCTACTACATAATTGCAAGCTTTTTTTAAAACCATTTATTCAACACTTGGAAAATACAAATATAAAGGTTCAAAGAGAGTAGATTTTTTGGAGCGCTATTCTTTGCTGCTAATTGCAGGATCCAAACGAATTCTTAACAGCAAGTAATTTGAATCCAGGCTGGAGGCCTTGTCTGTATTTTTTCCTACCATTATTCTACTTAATATGTCAGAAGGTCTGATCGCAGAGAAACCTTTTCAAGTTCTATTGATGTGTCTTTCAATTGACCATGGTGACCTAGCAACCTGGCCAGCACTAATTGGAGTAGCCTGCCTGATGTCAGCATTACAGTTTTTGTGGGAACAAATGCAGAGCTCATGAAATAATTTTCTAAATTATAGGAACAATGACTCCAGACTATTTATAGGCAAAACAACAAGATGATCTAGAGAATAAAAGAGAAACTGTGTCTATTAAATATAGTTTTGGATACTGAATTATACAGGATTCATGGAAGCTTGAAATATAAGGAGCTATGATATGTAATCATCAAAAGGTAAATGATGAGTGGCAGAAACAAGAGTATTGATTTTTCATTATCATAATTGTTTATTATGTTTTGAAGATTGAAATATCCCTTTTCTCTCAGAAATGAATTAAGCATACTACAAGAGTGAATTACTTCTTAGCAGGTATTATTACACAATTAAATACATCTGAGCCATTTTGTTGTCATATCCACAATTATTTGCTATAAAATCACTGACTGGAGTCCTTTGTCATAATTTGAATTTTCTAAGCAAGAATAAGCGAGCATGAAGCTCCCCACCCCCACAAACTCACTGAGGCAAGCCAGAGGCTGTACATCCCCAAACATAAGAGCCACTTCTGTTACCACCAATTGAGAAGGTCTGAAAATACTTACAGCTAAAAGATATTTGAATTCTTTGCTTCCTAGATCAGTCTAGGTCATATCTGAACATTAAAATTGCTGCTAACAGTTTTTAAATATCTATTAGTGGTGTTAATTGGTTTAACTGTTGTTGAGTTGTTGTTGTTGTTGTTTTTTTTTAAACCAAAAGAGATTATTGTTCACTTCTCCCTCTACTGCATCTTATTTTCCTCAGATCCTCAGACAATTGTAACTGTACCACCCTGCCACCTCAGCAGAGCAGTGCAGCCAAAATTGGCTTGGCAAGGTATACAGAATTAAGGCAGTTTTATGCAAAACCATGTGCATAAAGTGTATGACACTGTTGGTCCATTGACTTTGTTTCTGCAAATTGTGTGTAGAGTCATTTTTTTCATGTGGTTATGAGAAGATGAGATTGTAGACCATGTAAAACACAAACTTTCCTAATTCTAGTTATTTAAAACTGGCAGAAATAGCCAGCAAATAATAATCCTCCAACAGAATGAAAAACATCTGAAGAATGCCAGAGGACTCAGAAAGCAATATTCACTCTAATAGATTTCCATAAAAATAAGTAAATAAAGGCATGTCATTGCTGAGAACTATAGGACACACATACAAACGCACACACAAACACACACACACACACATACACACACACACAAAAGTAAAAACGGACTTTTCTAGAGCTCTAACTGTATAATTCTGCAATATTGTGAAGGCAGTTCAAAACCCTTTAGTGTATACTCCTTCACATCTACAAGAGAGAGAGAGAGAGAGAGAGAGAGAGAGAGAGAAACAGAGAGAAGAGAAACAGAGAGAAGCATCCCTTATTACCAAACCATGTCACATTCTTCTCTGTGCTTGCCTGCACTGCACTGGCCAGCCTGTAATCCCCCTCCAAGTTCCCCATGCATCTTATTCAGGCATCCCGTAAGTAGTTAAAGAAACTGTTTTCAGTCGCCACTAATAACTACTGACCTAGAGTGACACAGGCCCACAATGGCTTTGCAAGGCCTGAGTTGCAGAACCAAAGAAGCTGATTAGTACTTGAAGAGGTCTGAAGCAAGAATCAATGGCCAGTCTGTCCCTACCTGCTGGGTTTTGGCTAGCTGTAATTATGGCTGTACACCATTACTTATGCCTCATTAAGTTTAGCAAACATCCCTTAAGAGAAATTTGTTTACCTTTAAACAACTAATATACTCTAAATAAGGCACCATATTGGACCTAGATGGAAGAGGCACTGTGAATGTGAACATTAATGACCAGCTTTGAATATCTGAATATTTTCTGAAGTGCTACATTTAAGTTAAGTTTTCTTTTTTGTGTGTGGTCTATGTATGCATGTTTGCAACCATCTTTTTTGAGCCATGTCCTATTTCTTGT
This sequence comes from Hemibagrus wyckioides, assembly GCF_019097595.1. NCBI lineage: Eukaryota > Metazoa > Chordata > Actinopteri > Siluriformes > Bagridae > Hemibagrus > Hemibagrus wyckioides. The sequence continues at coordinate 15,868,858 of NC_080718.1, forward strand.
CTTTCTTTTTCTCTCCTTCTTTGTATATAATGCTAACAACTTACATTAATAAAAAAATAGTGGAAATGCAAAAAACAAAACAAAAAAACATTAGCCATGATGCAAGTAAGCAAGGAGTATACATATACTCTGACCATAGCAGGTATTAATAATTCATTAATACTTGTTCTCTTACCATAATTTTACAAAAATCATACTGTCAATAGGTCAGACCTTTGGCTTTAGCTAATCATTCTGTTAATTAGGGATTGGAAATGTTACAGGACATAGACTGTGAGGAACAGTTATTAAGTTTCCTTCAGTTACAGTGTTCTTTCCAGAAAGTACAGCCTAAACTTAACAATTTCCAAATTTAGGTCTAAATTCCGGAGCAAAATTCATTACTCCCTACACACCTGGTTAAAAGAAAATAGAATGTTAGTGATCATTGCTGGGTTGTGTTCATTTCTACAAATAACAAATCACACAGCCACAGTGTGAAGAAGAAAGGTGTAAAAATAAATAAATAAATATGCATGTTTCGGTTTATTTACACCCCATGCTTCCTAGAGTTAAAATGTTACTAACCATCACATTTCTTTCTAACTGGATTTCAACTAAAGAATGGAATATTTTTATAAGCCAATTACCTTTGATATCTATGCACCGGCTTTGCATTAAATTTTTATAAAACAACCAGGAACATTTGTACACCTTGACAAAATGCTCCAGATAACAATAGCATTCTCAAGAGACACAAGTGTCTAAGTTGTATTCACTCCCCAAAATTGAAATCGGCCTTGAATGGGCTGCATTGTAAAGTGCTCAAGTATTTCAGGTCTCTGCTGCGCCTTCACAATGCTACACTTTCTAACTAGTCCACAGCTCTGTCCCAATCCCATGTTGCCAAGGCAATGGCCAGCTGCAAGGCTGGGCCTTGTTTGTTTATGGGAGCCAGGCTGGATGGTGGTTCAAATGGATCCGGCCAATAGCACGGATTGTTTGTGTGTGACCACTTCAGACATGTGAGAGGAATGAATGAAGTTGCATATGTTCAGATTCTGCTTCATTATGTGTACCCATTATATGTCCACGCTTAGGTGCTTGCTGGGACACGTTCACAGATGCACACTTTCACATGCGCAAACACATACATACACATATATGCATGCATGCACAATTTTGCAGAAACAATGCTAAAAATGTGGTGTGTATTCAAGCAGCAGTAATTACATAATAATTATAACCTGATATACTGACAGCTATTACAGAAACGAGAAACAACTCCATGACAAATATTACCATAATGAAGGATTATGGAGAGGATGACAAATAAAATGATCAAATTTTCCCCTGCTCATTATATCACTTTGGTTTGTGAACATATGTATATTAGCCTAGGGATAGACAGGTTAACCTAAGTTGTTAATATCACAGTAATGTCCTTACATTTACTCAAGGGATCAGCCCACTAATAAGTTTAATCAGCCTAATTAAGACAGAAAAATGAAGTGACAAACACTTGCGTCATTAAGTGCAGATGAACCTAAGCATTTCAGCACGTTTGTCATTGTGCTATCCCTGTATACAAACTGGGCAGAGCAAACCTAATACACAAACTACACAAACCCAAAGAGCAGAGAAAGACCACCCACTTTCTTTCCAATTATCATCTTGTGGCAACCTGTCTCCTCTTCACCATTCATCAGTGGACATGGTACTCCAAGGAAGGCATTTACAATTAGATGCCTGTTGTTCATCTTAATAAATTTCTAGACTGTTGCTTAGAATCAATAGCCTGCAGTCCATGTTCCCCCCGAAGACAAACAGGATTACACCCCAAATCCCACGTTCCTGCTCCTGCTCCCCCTCCTGTGTTACCAGGGGGTCAGACACTCAAAGTTAGTATGTGTGCAATAGACATGAACAGACAGTGCTGTCTATGGTACAATCTGAGTTCACATCTGGTTTTATATTTTTCTGCTTGTCCGTCAGTCCCTCTGTCTATCTATTATGTATTCACATTTGTAGGTGTCTATCTTTTCATGTTTGCTTGAATTTCAGGCTTGTCCATCTGATCCTCCATATTTTTTATTCCTGTTCCCTGCAGCATTACACATAACCTGCTTAATATGATGCATGTACATTATGCAAATGTAACCAATTAGGCCAGGAAACGCATGGGACAAAGGTGTGTTACAGCTGGCTGGCCTCTTGGTCACAGCAGACGCTGGAGTGTTTGTTTGGCCTGATTTCAGCAGCTGGTCACAGAGGTTAGTTCTGGCAAGCAGTAGAAAGGGCACATTCATCCTGCCCCACAGGGGGTAGTGACACACTAAAAGAGAAAGTTAACTCAGTTTTAGTTCCCTCTTCATGTCATCCCTCCTGGAACCTTTTGTTGGGTTGTAGATGAAGACACAGGGAAGCAGGGACAATATGCATTGCAGTCAATTCCTCATGTTTTCCCCAAAGTCCTCAGTCCAGCCACACTTCATGGTTAATTAGCATCCTTTAGGCAGCAACATAATCACAACAGCACATTAAAGCTGCCCTAATCAGGCAGGCCTAATCCTGGATCTGCGCTCTTGCTCACTCTCCTTTACTTTCACAAGACACACAGTGCCTAGCAGTATTGATTAGAATCAGTCAGCAGTTAATGTTGGGCGCCCACTGATTGGAAATCCTTCGCAAAAATCAATCATTTTACCCGATCAATTGGTGTTTCGAGTATAATGATTGCTTACAGTTTCAGTTGTTCTCACCTTTAGTTATTTTACTTTTTAGTGAATCCAACTCTTTTTGGTAAGAAACAGGTAATACTATTTCAGGTTTTTCATTCTTTTTCACGTTTCTCATTAAATGTCTATTCCATTTTGCGTATTAAATCTACTTCTAAGTGAACTTTACTAAAACATTAATTAACAGAAGTATGTATATCTCAAGTATACTGGATGCACATCTTAAATGAATATTAAGAAAAACATTATTATCAATATTTTCTTTTTCTCATCTTTGCATGCAAAAATTTGTCATTTAAAAAACGTCTTGCATCTTTCCTCTAGTCCCTTTTCTCTTCTTCTTCATCATCCTCTTCTAGTTTTTTTTTTTTTTTTGCAGCTTATCCAGGCTGCAAAATACGCATAAGGTAATTACTGTACTTTTCAAGACTATAAGGCCATAAATTAAAATCTCCAGCAACTTCTCAAGTGACAACTCATCTAATCACAAGGACAATCATGGAGAGGCTATGCTGTTTACTGATTGCACTAATCAAAAATGGCTTCTTCAAACAGCTCTAATTGTTAAGTTTATCCACAGAATCACATGGTAGATATATGGAGGACACTGTCGTGATTCGCCTAACCCAAAAATCCCATTTGCATTGAGTGCCACCAGAATGCTCTTGACTCCCACAAGTTATCAGCAAACCAGACAATTATTCATCAGGCACAAATTGGCACATCAAAGTCAAATCAGGGAATTATGGAGAGGAACACCCAATGTCGGCACTGAGAGATGTAAGGTAGCCTTTGATTGACCGCATTGCCCTTCCACAGCCATCGCTCACATTACCATGTTTAATTCCCCACAGAGCCTGATCTGACCTCTGGACAAGTGCTAAACTCAGATAATGGCCATTTAGGTGGATAAATGGAATTTGGCTTTTTCAGCCTGGTCTCATGAAATCGACATCACATCAGGGAGTTTGGACAGCTCAACACATCCATAACTCAAGAAAATTGGCTTTTGGGAGGCATACCAGTGTGACTCAAATTCAAGTATGAAACTATGTAGAGAGAAAATCAGTCAGAAGCAGTAGCACTTTACTTAATAGACACAAAAGTATGCTTGATATTTATGTAGATACCATAGTATATAAGAGATTATGTAGCACAGAGGGATTTTACATTTCACAAAAAACACAAAATGCGATTTATGGTTGCCCAGACTGCTGCAATACAGACAGTTAAAGCATTCTGTCAATTATCCACAGATCAGGAATGTGCAAGATTTAATTCACACTATTTTCATTAAAGAGAAACTGTGGCCTTACCTTTAGGGAACTCAGGAGACCAGGGCAGAATTTCATTGATTACATTCTCTCTCTCTCTAACAGAGGTTCACATAGTTTCATCAGTTAAGACATCTGAGGAAATATGAGAGTCTCCTTTAAGACTGATTAAGTTCATCAAGGGTGCAAGGGAAAGAGCACTTTGCTAAGTTTAAAACAAAGTGTGAGGGCAGTGGGTTAGAATTTTACACAAAAAAAATGAAGCTGAAATGAAAGAAGAGAAAAGCTGTTCAGATTTTACACCACACACAGCCACACACATAAACACAGCCACACATGCACACGTACATGCAGACACACACACACATACACAATGTTGAAAAGGATTAATCCTATATTATGTAGAGATCTGAACAGCAGGTAGTCAGAGCAGCAAATAAATGAATGTGGTTTGGCCTTCCTTTGCTTCAGCACCGCTTGATGGTCTTTTGAATCAGCTGAATAGCACATATTGCTGCACTTGTAAATGTGTCCTACATTAATAAAAGGTGGAGATGCTTGCATGAACAGACAGACACTCACACTCGAGGACTATGCTATTCCCAATTTTTTTTCTCACTGCCAAGTAAAACAAACCATACAAGTCCCTATTCAGCACTGGTCATAAAGGAAACGCTTCTAAACACAGCACTCTAGGACACCCAGCATAATATAAACATGCATTACAGATCAAAATGAGTGGCCTTGGAGCAGTTTTATGTAGATGGGGTTGCAGATGAATACGGTGCAATTTGTCTCAAATTAGAGTCATTTTTGGTCTCTGTCCTCTTTAATTCCAATTTTTTTCCATGTAGTCACCTGCAGTACTGATGGAACTTTCCACCAATAATTAATTAAACCAAACACTAAAATTTTGGTAAGAAAGAAGATAGATTTTTTTTTTCATGGTCTATAAGATTTGCTAAATGAAATCAGTCTGTCTAATCTTAACAATCCCCAGTGCTAATTGTATATCCTTGTCATTTGTGTTTTGTGGTCTTTTCGATTTATGTCGATCAAATGCAGCTAGAGTTCTAAATGTCTACCATTAGTGCATGTTCATGACTGTATAACACTGGTTCACATGTAAACAACAACAAGAAGTCTACTACAACAACAACAAATCATAGTCTATTAACCAATTAAAGCAAATCTACAGTAGCTTATAAAAGCTTGGGCTTGGGTTCTCATTTGATTTTGACAACCTGTGTGTTCCCATTTTAAATGAGAAAATTGGTTGTGGTTTATTTCCTGAATAAAACGTTAGATTTATATCATTTCAATTTGCATACATTCTGTGGTTGGTGACTGATATTCATTACTTTTGTCAACTAACTATGTCATATGCATCTTTCTGTTTAGAGTCACTAAGTGAACACGTGTGTGCATAACAGCAATATGTAGAATGAGAGAAAAGCCAGGATATGTAAGCCAATTTAAATTCTGCAGAAGCAGAAACAAACATACTATATTTACAGTGCAGTTTGACTTCAGTATAGAATGTTAGAGCTGACTAGTGGTGCAGCCACAGTCATCCATCGCCAGGAGCACAAGAGAACAAACTGGCCATATGCTCTGGGTGAGAGTAATGGCATGCTCTTCCCCTGTCAATCACAGAGACACTAGCCAATCATGAGTGTCTGGGACCTCATTTATATGCATGCATAAGAGTCAGGATGTGATAGGATGGCTTCATGTGTCATGGGAGGAAGCATGTTAACCTTCATCCTCACTGGTTGGCAGCCGTTGTTTGATACGTGAGACCTGACTGATGTTTCTTTCCTTTTTGAGATTCCAGTTCCAAACTTATACCAAGTTTGAAACCTATAAATAAAACTTTAAATAATTAACCTTTAATGTTTATAGGACAAATTCTGTGACTATCCAATATCCAATATCTTACCAAAGTGGCGATGTGATCGCTTGTAAGGCTACAATAATTTGTTTGTTTATGTATTTTCTTCTCTTGCAATTCTGCTCTTAAATAATTAGCATAAATCGCTACACGAAGCCTTCATTCCTAGCCCAAATTAAGCCCCACTGTGTCAGTTGAACTACCCAGGAGAAGAAACTAAACCCTATATGGGAAACTAAACCCTATACTCTTAAGGGAATGATATCTGCATGTCCCACTGTTACTGAGGACAAGGAGACCAGTGTAGCAGTATTGTACAACAGATAATTACACAATTACACAATTACAAGCTAGTGTCTCTGTGATTGACAGGGGAAGAGCATGCCATTACTCTCACCCAGAGCATATGGCCAGTTTGTTCTCTTTAAATAGCTGTTTAAAAGGAAGCTGATAGTAACCACTATGAGATTCTGATGAAAAAATAACTGACAGTTTGATTAGTAGTAACTTTATCTGTTGTACAATACTGCTACACTGGTCTCCTTGTCCTCAGTAACAGTGGGACATGCAGATATCATTCCCTTAAGAGTGGCAATAAGACTCCTTCTGGAGGAAAGTGATGGCTTTTCCATTTCATGTGGAGTATTGACAAAACACTAATTATCCAAACGGTTTATATACCATACATTCAGACTGCTATGAAACTTGAGAGCACTTGTTCCCCTTTTTGAAAGTACAATACAGCAAAACAGCATGGCAGGCTGTGGAGTGGTCACATGCTCTTCACACACCTTTATGAGTGAGTTTTCCCCTTTTGATGAACAAAGTCTCTAAGTCAACAGGGAGCAGGGTCAATGACTACATTGCTTTATAATGCAACAGAAGAGGTGGGATAGGAGAGTAGCTCTTAAAGAACAACAAAACCTCCATAACCTGAGTGATATGGCTTACAGTAGCTGTGGCTGTCATGGTGCTTGGCTAGTTATATGCCCCTTAAGAACATTAAATCAAGCAAAGGTATAAAATTATATAGACACAATTTACAATTGTCAAACCATGACACATCAAGAAATATCAAAGCGATCAGGTGCAATGACCAGTGGCATAAATACTGTCAAATAATAATGGATACATGGGTGCTAAGATTTTGAAAGTGCAAACAGTGCACAGTTTATTTTCCAAAATTAATATCATATTTAATTTCTGGTAACACTAAATAATAAAGGTGCTTAGTAACCCAATAACACTAGGGGAATGGGGGAAAAATGTAGTAACTCCTTTAAAAGATATTTTGTTCCGTTAACATATTAACCTTGGATAATGCACATTTATGAAATGCTAACAACAGTATACTTCACACAAGTGATCAGTAGTAATTAATCATATTAAGTCTATATTATGATTCATAAAATACCCATGTAAAGTGCTGTGCACATTTTATCATTTTACAAGCAAATTAGATTTTTATCATTTGATTTGCACAATATATCTAAAAATTGAATGTGTATTGCAAAGCCTTTTTTATTGTGACACCAAGATTAATTAATTAATTATTTAATTAATTAAGCCAAAAAAAGTAAAGATTTTGGGTTGCATAAAGGTCACAAGTTTTTTGACACTGCAACAAGTTTTCTTTTAAAATTGCCCTGTAATTGGTTCTACCCAAATTACCCTCAACCTTGACAAGTTTCTGTGTCCCTGCCGATCGAAATCATCCACCACCATGCTTCACTGTATTATGTTCTTACCAAACACAGTGCTTTCTGCCCGAAAATGTTCCAAGAGAACCTTTTTCCCCACAAGTTTCAGCATGTGTTTTGGTATGATTTTCTTTTTCCAATAACGGTTTCCTTCTCAAAACTCTTCCATATCCATGGCTTGGGGGCATATCTAAAATTCAGGAACAGGTGTATTAATACTGAGCTCATGTGATGCTTAAATTGCTCACAGATGGCCTCTGATCAACAAATGATATGACTTCTGTTGGCAACCGATTGCATCAAAACTAATTTTAAATTGGTTTCAAAGCAATCACAATTGATTTCATTATTTTTTTATTTTATTTGTAAATAATTTGGGCTAGTCAGAACCAGTTCTTCTTAAGGTGGAACAAACCGCCTGCTAAATACTGAACCTTTTTGCAAATGTAACATTAAGCCTTCACTCTAGTTAACAGTGTTTTCCCCCTTAAATGGTAAAGTGGTAAACAATCTTCCAATTATTAGTAATAAAGAACAGTGTTAAACATTTCAAAACATTTGTAGTGATTGGATGTGCATGAGTTTGACCCTCTGTACTGTCACTGTGTCACTGATGGGCCCTGGAATAAAGCCCTCTTCTGCTCAACTCAATTGTGTCACTTTGGATAAAAGCGTCCGCCAAAATAATAAATCTAATGGAGCAAATGAATAAATGTACATTTGGTTATTATTTGATCTTGAATAAATTCTGGGTTACCAAATGTTTGCAGCGGATTCTACACTCTGAGGGAATAATAAAACATGACTAAGGATTTTAGAGTTTAGTAATTTAGTACAGCTTTTTTAAGCCAACTGAGTGAACTGTAGCAGTTGCTGAAATGCCGTGTGCCACTTTAAATATCATTATTACTTTATATCCTAGTGTTGATCTGACTTGGAATGTCTTCCCTTGCTTCATCAGTATCTAAACAGGGCTGCTGTTGGGGAGCAGGTGTCTGAGGCTCAGCATTAGCATTTCCCATTCATGCTAATGGCTGAACCCTGTTCCCCCCATGAGGAGCTCTGTGCCTGCTCTCCTCTTCAGAGCACAGTGCATGCTAATAAGAACGCACTCTACAATTCCCACACTGTGTGTCTTGACTAATCTTGTTTTATCACCTTTGTTAACATCTCCATGAACAACAGATTTAATCCAGGCAGAGATTACCGTAATGTGACTTCTGCTGGCCCAGATGGAGCCTGCAGCCAACAGTCTATAAACATTTGTATTCCCAGAGGTAAGACAGACAAAGTGGAATGAAGTGAAATGTTATGGAGGTCGCAGCAGGTTATGAACTGGGTTTGAATATCTGAACATGTAGATTAGGGAGACAGACAGACACATAGGCACAGGGAGGAAAGAGTTTGGGCTTCACTTCTGGGTGAGAAGTTTGAACTCTTCAGATCATTTTAATGCTGTTTAAGCAGCGAGTCAGTGGATATGTGGCAGACAGAGAGAAACAAGACAGATGATTTTGCCTCTATCTGCAGGACGAGATGATGAATAATTCTGTCCATCCCTCGAGATTGCCTTCAATCATAGAGCATAAGGTGCCAGTGCTGTAGCCCTGCGTACAGCGAGTAGTGAATTAGTTTCTGACAGATTGCCGAACAGGCTCTAATATGGCACTGCACTGGCTTAATTATTTGATGGCAAGTCAGAACTCATGATCCGGTGCTGGGCTTCTTGACAAGAGAGCAGCTAGGGTCAAATGTAAAACAATGCCAGGAGAAGAGAATTTGAGAAGACACAGAAACATATTGACCATCAGTTGTGTTAAGTTCTTATATATAATCATCTTACTTATTAAAACTACACATATCTGCGGGAATTACACTACAGTAAAGGATTAGCTACAGGTGAAGTTATCATTGAAAATAGCACAGCTAACTACTGTAGTTAGGCATTTCTGGTCATTTTCATATTTTCCCTGTCTACACTGCATACTTAGCATAATAAGTGGAAGACCATGGGCACAACTAGCCTTTTTTTTTTTTTTATTAGAAAACAAGCAAATTGAGAATCTAATGTATGTGAATAATGTAGGTCCATGAATAATGCAGACTATTAGTATAAAAAGTATGGAATTTAAAAGCTACACATTTTACACATTCAGAATTGCAGACACATCAAATTGGAGATGCTCTAGTTGCATATAGATGAGGTGAAATTCATCAGCAAATAAACACATGCTGTAATAGTATAGTAGATTCAGCAGTTGGTTAGTAAACAAAACCAAAGTATATTATAAATTGCAGAGTTATAGGTAAATGGACACTCAAACTCTGAATCTGCCTCTCATTTTTTCCCTGATGTCTGTGGGGTTAAAAAAAATCACACTACCATTCCATTTAGCATATCACAGAAATTGATTTGCTGCCCAAGGAATGTTTTTCCCCTTCTATGTTCATGCTGCTCAGTGGCATTCTGCTCACATAATCAAGGATGAACGCTGTCTGTCTACCCAATCTAGCCCACGGTCCCAGTGGGAGTGGAGACTTGTAGCAGGAAAACCTGCATGAATACTAATTCAGCCTCTTGGCCTTAACAGCTTTAGCAAGCCCATCTCATAGGAATTTGCTGAGCATGATGCCTCCCCATATTAATTACTCCATGGGCATGAGAGGGAAAAACATGGAGAGATCACAGGAAAACCTATAAGGAGGGACTTGCTGCTCCAACTTAAATGTGGTTAATTATAATTTGATTTTGTGCATTAGACACTGGGGCCCAGAGGTGTGGAGTGGAGCAGCCTTACATGATCTATGCACTGTGAATCGTCACGAACAGTTCGTTTGGACCCAACTTACTAAAAAGTAGAACATGTTCCAGTGTGAACGCTTGTATTCAGACCATGCAATTTTTCTTTTCCATAGAATATCTTTTTGTCAAGTTCAACCTGTGCCCACTGTAGCCTCAGATATCTATTGTTGGCTGATAAGAATAGAAACTAAGGTGATCACCCTCAAGGTTTGGTCTGCTGTGTGTTCTGAGATGCTTTTCTGTTCTCCATGGTTGTAAAGAGTAACTACCTTAGACTTCCTGTCTGCCATTCTCATGTTAAATCTCCCATCAAGATATTTCTGCCAGTAGAACTACCTTTCATTCTTTTTGTACTATTCTATTTAAGCACTAGAGATTATTGTGTGTAAAAATCCCAGGAGATTTTCTGAAGTAGTTTTTGAAATAGTCAAACCAGCCCATTTGGCAGTAATACAGTCAGACACTGAGATCACATTTTTCTGCCATTCTGATGCTTAATGTGAACATTAATTGATGTTCTTGACCTGTATCTGTATGATTATATGCATTGCACTACTGCTACATGACTGACTGATTAGATAACTGTATGAAAGTGCAGATGCACAGGTGTTCCTAATAAAGTGGAAGGTGAGTGCACTTGATGGATGAATGAATGAAGCAGTCAATGTAGCTCTGTGCTAAACATGATTATATTAGAATATGGGGTGTCAGGCAGTTTGTGTACCTTCTCTGAGTCCGAACATCAACCATGTCCGTAAGCAGCATGTGTACTGAATCTCAGCTCACAGTCTGTTCTTTGAGTCTCACCCGAGTCTTTGAGTCTCCACCCTCACTCTGTTTTCACAACACATTCATGTGTAAATGTGACGTTTTGTTTCCCCTCTGGGTCGCTCAGATTCTTCCTGAATCAAGTAATATTTTACTGGTTGTACATGAGATTGGACCTAGTGACTTAGTTATAGTGCACTATATTCTTTATAATATCACATCAAACTTTCAGTCATCTGTCTCTATGCACAAGTCTCACCTTGCGTCCAAGTGCTACTCCTTTAAAGCCAGCGCTGTTGTCTTCATACATACAGTACCTCATACAATATATATGTATAGATCATGAAAATACTGAATATATACATTTTTGTAAACATGATTAAAAATAAGTAAGAAATGAGGAAATATCTGCGAGTGAACAAAACTATTCATTTGTTCATCTCAATCAAATCATCAGACTTAGAAAACTTTTCAGTCTGAGTTCCATTTATGAAGACTGTCTACATATCTGAGTCTTCCAAAACCTCATAAGGGCTTGAATAACAAAAAGCTGTGCTTTTGTGTCTTAGCTACACTCCACCAGAAACACTGTCAGAGAAACCATAGCTGCATGAATGAATATTTAATTAAGGCCCATTGAAACAGAAGATCAAATGACCTTGTTTTAAATCATTATTCCTTGGTAAAAAATAAAAGTGGAGAGGGAAAGAATGGAAGGTACACACTTCAAACTTCAACTTGCCCAACAAGCGAGAATAAATTACATAAACATGCAATATGCAAATGGCACAATGCTGGCATATCATTGTTAATGAGAGTGTTTAACTTCCCTACTTGCTTTCATCTGGGTCTTCCTTTCTTTCATTGTACGAGTTGCTGCTGCTAAAGACTGAAATGCTTGGTTTTCATTGCAAAGGGATACAAAGGAGTGCATGCAGCAGAGATGCTATCAAATTTGAATTAAAATTTGTCCCAGCTCAAGCTCATTGTCATATAAGCCTCAGTGTATATTTGTCATCCTTTCTTTCCACTGGTTGAGGCCTCTGTGTACATCAAGGCTGGACTAAATCTTTGGAAATATCGCATAATTGGAGCGCACACTTACACACCACCATCGAACCAAACAAAGTGATGTGGGCCATGAGCAAAGAAGCTTCCGTTTTTCTTCTTATTTTTTATTATGGATTTTGTATAAACCTAAAACAGGCTGTTTGTTAAAGAAATCAGAAATAAAAGTACCAGACTGTACCGTTTTCATGTTGCAGATGCATGGTTATATCTTTCATCTGAAAACCAAATTGTATACTTTTAAAAAATTGGGCTTTAAGGACCATCAATATACCTTTATAGCTTTACTCTAAAAGCTAATTAAAGGTACACCATATGCGACTTCCCAGGTAAAAGATTTCATATTAAAAGTACAAAAGATGCAGCCTTGATGGTACCACTTCAGCTACAAGGAAACATACCATCTGCTACCTTTTTAAGCTCTACCCTGGAGCCAAACTGTCCATACACTTTTAGAAACCTTTGATTTCTCAGTTGTGCCCCTGGTTGAACCCTTAAATGTTCTACATAGAATATTTCAGAGGATTTCCCTTATCAGAAATAGTTCCAAGTAGAGTTCTTTTTTTGGAAACCAAGAGCCCTTAATAATCAACAAAGAACCTTTAAACCTTGAAGATGTTCTTTCATAGTAATACACACCACATACCACTAACATATATATGGTTCTGAGAAATACATTAACAGGCTTGAAATAAAAATGAAATGAATGCAGTGAAACAGCATGTAACAAATGACTAAGTAACCTAGACTGCAGACAGGTCACATCGCATAAGCATACAGTATAGCGACCGCATCCTGCACATATTCCATCTCTAGACCACTGTTTAATTTACATAAACAAACAAACTAAGGCATAAAGGTACAACAGTGTTAGTGAAACATTATGGATGGAGACAGTTGACATTGGGTCAGCTGTATTTATAACCCAATCAAGCAACATCGGCCAATTAAGAGTGTGACTGTCATTGGGTCATGCTAATATTCTAACCATATGATGACAAACGTGATATTTCTTTTATACAGCAGTCGGCATCTCTTCTTCCTTTTTATCTTCAATGCTTATAAGCCCATAAAACGTATAAAAAGGAAATAATTTTATTCTGTAATTATGAAACAAAAATTTCAGGGGCTAACGAATAGGCTAATGTGCATCTATGATACTAAAAGCTGCTTCGTTTGATTAGAACAATCCGAATTCATCCTTGTGTCTCCGGCTATTCAGTGAGGGAGGTTATAGCAAATGAAGACTAAACTGCTTGGAGGAAAAGGTCCATTAAAAAGAGCTGATTGTGTTTTTAGAGATCAGCACAATGTTACTCTCGCCTAGAGCTATCTTTCAGCACACAAGTATCTGTTGACATGATCCTTAACTCAGATATTATGTGAGGGGAGCTTTTTGGCAAACTCCAAATGATGCATGCAGGTTTTGGTATGTGCTGCACTCGAGGGTCAAGGCTACCTACAGCCATTACTGCTAATGAGTGTGGAGTCCTACTTTAGCAGGTTCAGCATCATAAGGTCATCTAAAAACTGACTAATGGAATCCTACTGATGGACTGAATGCCGCTGCTTTTATATTATTACAGGATTCTAAGCCTTTGCGTATGCTAATTATATTAACACAAGACCAAATTAACTTGGAGGCAGAAACGTATTGCGAAGCAGGCAACATCGTCCTGCTCATGCAGATGCGAGTCACAGGTGACGAGGAATATTGATGGTGGAGGAAACGGTTTCCAGATATCAGTATGTGGCAATTTTAGTGTGTACTGTTATTTTAGGTCCATTAAAATGGCTGCAGTTATTATCACTGATTAGCTGGCTCAGGAAAAAAAAAACACCTATTATACAAATATGACACTGTTAGCTGTTAATATTTCTACTGTATTATAAATGTATATTTCTGTATCTGAAAATTACTGGTACATCAGTTTAGAAAAAAAAGAGGTGTAGACTGTAGCAAATATCACTCACAGCATATCTATTCGAGTTAAAAAGCCTACATAAATAATGTATGATTAATGATGAAATATTCTGCGTTAGACTACTTTTCCAAAACATTTCTTCAAGGCTGGTTTTCAACACTGCAGAAGGAGCATGAAAAGATTAAGGAGTGAATCCCTAAAGTATGTGAAATATTATCTGTAAACCCTTCACAAAACATAAGCGCTCATATTTAGTTCAAGGTAAAGTATGCGGGTGCCGACAGAAATACCACGTCACATTAAGCCATCTGATTTTGTTCTTGTGGCAGTACAAATATAGAGAGCATTTGTTTCTATATTCAGATGAGTGCAGCACATTTTGTCCTTCTAAATGGGCCATAGGTACTTGAGTGAGTTCAAAGGTATTTCAGCAGTATCCAGAGAGGCCATTGTGTACCAGCTTTTCACAGGAGTTGACTCACAACATTCCACTCCAGCTCTGATGCAAAAATGTGTGGAGATGCTTGCAATGTGTTGAGATCTGAAATGCATAATATTCACCACAGAGCAAAGGAATCACTTTAAAAACCAAGTTTAATCTATTTTAACCAGGCCCAAGTGTTGTTCAGTTAAAGAGACTCAAGCAGGGTTAACACCAGCCTGGTTTGAACACTCTCCACATTCTTTGTGCACAATAAAGAGGGTCTTCCCATCCTTGTTTTCATGAACTGTTAATGTTCCTCAGTAAAAGACTTGTTTTTATTTATTTTTTGAAGGACAGTTACAGCATAGGGTCAGGTGAAAAACAAACGAGATAGCGCGGTCGCTTGGCACAAATAAAACCTAATCGTAAAAGTCATCAAAGTCACTGTTATTAGTGTTGTGGGATCGAGGACGCAAGGCCATTTCAATGTCAGAGTTGGTGTCATCTGAATCGCCCCAAAAAGCTGAGAACAAAATAAAAATACATGAACAAAATTAATATGTAATCATTTCAGCATTTGTAATCTCAAAAACTTTCGTGTCCTTGTCTCTTACTATAAATTAATATGCATGGATGTAGTATAATAACTGCAATTATAATCTTATTTCTTCTGTAATAGTGATTGTGGTAAGACAAGAAAATGTTTTAATTCAGTAAAAATAACACTGGAGTCAAATTTACATTATATATAATTATTGACTACTCTGGATGCCTACTGGTGCTATTTTACAACTACTCAATGTACATGTATTTAAAACTGCAATGTAATACAGATTATTTTCAAGGTATAAATAAGTTGTATAATAAAATACAATATATTATAAGAAAGCAATCAGCAACAAGTGATGCGTCCCAACACCTAGAAATGTGTATTATTTTCCAATAAAAGCATATCCTAAACTGTTCAATTCCTCCCGTGGTACTTTTAAAAAATAATAATAATAATAATAATAATAATAATAAAATTTAGCTAGAAACAACACTTCCCACTCTCTTTTGTTACAAATTAATGAGAAAGCTCAAAACTCTCGCTCAATGAAAAAGATACAAAGCATTGACAATGGAGACATCTATAAATGTTATAAAACTCCATATCGACAATTTAATAACATGACTTTCACTCGTTTATTAGTAGGCTTTCGATGCAGAGTGTTTTCCACTGAAATCCCAGTAAATACCGTTGTTACTATAGAAACAATAAGGTATTAAAACAAGTGCATTAATATAAACCCTGCAATCAGCACTAATGACAGAGCCATGCTGTTTGAGAAAATGAATCAACACACATTTATGAATTCAACATAAATATATATGGTATAACATTTTAACACGAAGAAATACCTTTAAACAATCATCTGTGAGAGCAATTAGAGATTTGCTGCAGTAAATGCATGATGCAATGTGATTTTGATTTTCAATAGTCCTGGTCTTACCTTTTGACTGAACAGCAGAGAACGCCTGGGTTTTCTTCTTTGGATCATTCCTGTAAAGGGAAAAAAGAAAGTTGATTATTGAGATCAAGATCTATCCCAAAAGGTCCTAGAGACCAATTTTACTTACGTCAAAGCAAACCTAACCTAACCATACTGAGCACAAAATCCTACCCTGTTTTTTGTCAAGCTCATAAAAATCACAGCACAAATCTTTAGCCTGTAGTTATCAGTCACACAGCACACCATAGTATAGTAAGCACAGCAAGGTAATGTTTACACACACACACACAAGCTTCTAGCTGACAATTTATTTTTTGCCTTGGTGCTGTTAATCATGTTCTCAGACATACTGACAGTTCTTCAAGACTATTGTCTTTACACTGCAATATTTAACACACATTTTATATATTATAACTAATATATACTACTCCAAATCCAGGAGGCAGTTGGACAGATGTTAGACAGCATACGCAAAAAAAAAAAAATATTGATTAACATTAACTGTCCCCCAACCCTTCAGTATGACACAATTATTCTTAATGTCTGATACAAATAAAATATAAATATATATTTTTGAAAACCTGACCAATTCCAGAAAGCTGCCATTTCCCTGGTAGGACTGTTGGCAAACGAGCCGAGTGGCCAAATAAACTTCCTTGACTCCTTTTCTAATTGTGCTGAAGGACCCAGTCAAGGCCCTCTTTATTCATAAGTGTTCTGAGCAGAGGGTTGCTGGGTTCCCATAGCATCAGTGATATCTCTATGTAAATGAGTGACCCCTGGCAAGCCTTTGATCTGTAGCAATGCATATGCAAGAGCCCAAGCTACTTTTCATACACGCTAGCTCTTCAATTTCCATCAGCACAGGGTCTATTCAGGTCCTAACAATGTTGTCTTCGTCTTCATCTTTATCACCGTCCTCAGCGTTATCATATACCCATATTGTTTATTCTGCTCCTTTCTGTTTTTCACTCATAACATTGAAAGAAAGAAAGAAAGAAAGAAAGAAAGAAAGAAAGAAAGAAAGAAAGAAAGAAAGAAAGAAAGAAAGAAAGAAAGAAATTCAAATTTCACACATTTAAATAAAATAAAAAAAATAAATAAATCAACCCACAAGACGCAATGTATGTACAGTAATGCAGTACAGTACAGTAAAGCCTCAGCGAATAGAATAAATGCCTTTCACAAATGACACACGTTAGAAATATTTTGCAAGGTGAAGTAATTATGAACTAGTTTACATGGCTGACTAGCATAACCATGAACATATCCTGCTTTTACAATTTACTAAACTCGAGAGAAAGAAAGCAAAAAAAAAAAAAGAAAAGAAGTTTTTTTTTTTTTAAGCAGATGCTCAATGTAGCCTTGATGAGCACAATAGTATATTGAATATTCTCATTAATCATGTAATCACGTCATAACTGCACTGGATTAGAGTGTTACACAGAAATTAGAAAATGAGAATTGTGAAAAATGGCCCTGAAAACAACTGCTATGCGTTTGATATATTCTATATAGTCATGCAATATTCTTTATATAAATTATATTCATTCACTTTTTCCCTAGTAATGATAAAGAATAGACACTAACAAAAGAAGCAGGAAAAAAGAGACTGCAAGTGTATTGCAAAATACGTAGCATCATTTCTTTTTAACTGTTATCACATCAACAACATTGCTTTTTTTTTCTTGTCTATAACTAAAACAAGCACAATAATAAATACACGTTTCAGTGTGTAAAATTGGGCTATTCTTCTATATGACTTGCATGCCATGGGAACGCTCCATCAAATGCTCCTCTTCAGACAGGGACGGGTCTGATTTCAAGACATGATTACCATAGAGAGCTGCGGATGCCACTGACCCCTCCAATCTAATATTCCATTTCCATAAACATTTATGCCAGTTCATCTTGTGCTGAGGTTCACTTAATTGAGGCAACGAATCTGAATATGTAAGACTGGACCGGCAACTGTTTAGCTGTGTCTCATAGACGGAGGTGAATGTAATGTGTAAAATGATGCAAATTACCACTTTGACAGAAACCTCTGTTTTACCTCCGCTGCAGTGCTTGTTTTTTTTTTTTTTATTCTCTCTGTTGCACATTGTTTTGGGCATTAGGACGTATTTGCAATGCTGGATGCAGAGTGCCCCAGTTCATTTCCATGCAAGCATTTGATACATTAATATATGGGACATAATATACGTGTGGGTTGCTGTTATGAATTTGAACCGAGAATAAAAAGGCAGACGACTCGACTGGCTGTATTCACTGTGCCGCAGGTAAACAGACTGCTACTGTTCCATGCTTGGCATCTGGGCAGTCATTTTCATAATAACAGTGATCTCGCATCATTATAGTTGTGTGATTAAACATAATAAAAGGGTCTGGCAGACAAGACTGTTTCTCTGCTCTGAAATTGTTTTTGAAAAGAAACAAACATCCGGTCAAAGTCCCTGAACTACTGCGTTTATTATCCGCCATCATTCATGTCACTTAACAATATCTCTCCTAAGAGATTAAGCAAAATGTATGATGGAAGACAGACAGGTGGAAAAAAAATAAGGAAGGAAGGGGGGAGGGGGGGAATCAAATGAACTTCTTGAATTTGTAAAGTAGTATATATGTCAAGAATCATTTCATACTGACAGTTATTATGTATTGTAATTAGTCCCATGTGGTTAAGGAAAATTCCACTTATTTACCTGGTGTAAAAAGAAAAAAAAAAGTGCCACCCACACAAAAATGCTAATAGCACATGCACTCTGAAACAATGTTTGTGTAAGGGTGCAAAAATGAGGCAGTGCCGCCATTCTCACCTCCTCCTACACTCATCGCAGCAGTGACCTGCAACACGGCTGATTTAGGATTGATTAGACCTCTGCACTGCACTGCGGCCGAGGAGGAGGGTGGGAGAATGGGGAGTGACACAATGAGGTAATGACTCTGTGAAGAGCAGCAGGAGCGACCTCTACAGGCTACTGTCTGGAAATGACATGTTTATTCAGTAAGCCTAAATAGGACTGCTCTCTATTGGCTGAGCACAAGAACTGCAGGACTGGATTATTTTGTTTTGGTTCGAGATTTTTTTTTTTTTTTGTATACATACACTGAAGAGGAAGGTAGCTGGGGCAGAGGAGTTGCAAGACTTTTTTTTTTTTGCTCATTTAATTACAGAATTACCTCAGGTCAGAAATCCTGAATAAGGCAGCAAAATATGAGGTTTTGCTTAT